>NC_067420.1:1242500-1542500 GCF_009764475.1 Pristis pectinata | reverse complement strand
CTACACACAGTACTCCCAGTGTGGTCTGATAAAAGTTTTATACAGGTGCAGCATGACTTCCTTACTATTATATTCAACACCCCTACCAATGAAGGCAAACATGCCATATGCCTTCTTCACCACCTTATCCACTTGTGGAGCCACTTTCAGTGAACTAAGGACCTGGACGCCAAGATCCCTCTGTACCTCAATGCTGTTAAGGGCCTTACCATTAACTGTGTACTTTCTCCTTTCATTTGGAGAAAGTAGGTGAGAGAAATCAGGTGTTTTGAAATGGTCAACTCTGGAGGTAACAAACACAATATAAAGGAGTGTTAACAGTATGGGCAGAGTCAAGCAATGTTACGGCGGGTGGAATAGGTGGTCTTCATATTGAGACATATATGAAATTTATGACCAATTTGGATCAGTCTACCGAGAGCAGTGAGGGGGAGGAATGGAGTTGGTGACCGAGAGTCTGGGGGTTGTGATAGTACGAATGTTTGGTCTTCCCTACGTTTAATTGAAGGAAGTTTCATAGAATCATTGAAAATTTATGGCAAGGAATGAGGCCATTCAACCCATCATGTTTGTGATATTTGGACATGACCTACCCAGTCTTATCCTACCCTCCATTACTAGTCCTGTGGATCACTGTCCTTCATATCCAGGAATGTTTAAATGTGGTGAGATTTAGAGTTTTAGACCCATACCATGTCTGATTACTGCTTTGCAGGACATTTAATTTCAGGCGATTTTGTATTTGATCTGACCTCTGAATTAGAGGGAAAATGATGGCAATGGTTACCAAGTATGATCAGTAAGTATGCAGATGACATGAAAATGAATGGTGTTGTTCATAGTGAGGGGAATAGTTTTAGGTTGTAAAATGATATTGATCAACAGGTAAGTTGGACAGAGCAGTGTTATGAACAGGTCAGGAAAAATTACAGGGGATCTTGATCAGCTGGGTCTGTGGGCTGAGGATTGACAAATGGCTTTCAATCCAGATAAATGTGAGGTGTTACACAAACCAGGGTAGGACTTATGCAGTGAATGGTGGGGCCCTGGGGAGTGTTATGGAATAGAGGCACCTAGGAGCGCAAGTGTATAGTTCACTGAAAGTGGCATCACAGGTAGACAGGGTGGTGAAGAAGGTGTTTGGCACGCTGGCCTTTATCGATCAGGGCACCGAGTGTAGGAGTTGGGAAGTTATATTGCAGTTGTATAAGACGTTGGTGAGGCCACACTTGGAGCACTGTGTACAGTTCTTGTCACCCTGTTATAGGAAAGATGTTACTAAACTAGAAAGAGTACAGAAAATATTTCCCAGGATGTTGCCTGGACTTGGGGACCTGAGTTACAAGGAGAGGTTGTGTAGACTGGGTCTTTATTCCCTGGAACATAGGAGATTGAGGGGTGACCTGATAGAGGTGTATAAGATCATGAGGGGCGTAGACAGGGTGAAAGCACACAGTCTTCTCCCCAGGGAGGGGGAGCTAAAACAAGAGGGCATAGGTTTAAGATCAGAGGTGAGAGATTTAAAAGGGACATCAGGGGCAGCTTCTTCACACAGAGGGTGGTGCGTATTTGGAATGAGCTGCCAGAAATAGTGGTTGAGGTGGGCACATCAGCAACATTTAAAAGCCATCTGGATGAGTCCATGGATAGGAGAGGTTTAGAGGGCTGTGGGCCAAACGCGGGCAGATGGGACTAGCTCACTGGGCAACACAGTCGGCATGGACAAGTTGGGCCAAAGGGCCTGTTTCTGTGCTGTGTGACTCTATGACTAACGGTATATGGAATTTAATTAGTATGAGGTGAAGTAACTTAGGAGGTCTAATAAGGATAGGACATACTCCATGAATGGTCAGGCCTCAGGGAGTGTGAGGAACAGAGGGACCTTGCTGCACAATCCGTAGATCCCTAAAGGTGCCAGCACAGGGAGTTAAGGTGATGAAGGAAGCGTACGGGATACTGGCCTTCATTTGCTGGGGCGTAGAATATGAGCTAGGAGATCATGGTACAACATGGTCACGGTAGTGTAGCGGTTAGTGTAACGCTATTACAGCGCCAACGACCCGGGTTCAATTCCCGCCGCTGTCTGTAAGGAGTTTGTACGTTCTCCCCGTGTCTGCGTGGGTTTCCTCCAAGTGCTCCGGTTTCCTCCCACATTCCAAAGACGCACAGGTTAGGAGCTGTGGGCATGCTATGTCGGCGCCGGAAGAGCGGCGACACTTGCGGGCTGCCCCCCAGCACATTCTTAACAATGCAAAAGACATATTTCACTGTGTGTTTCAATGTACGTGTGACTAATAAATAAATAAATATCTTATCTTAAATCTCTATAAAACTTTGGTTCGGCCACAGTTTGAGTATAGAAGGAAGGTTCACACTGGAGAAGGTGCCGAGGAGATTTATCAGGATGCTACAAGTTATGAGGAGAGACTGGCTGAGTTAATTTTCCTGCAGCAGGGAGGCCTGGTGGAGGTATACAAAATTATAAATAGAGGGAAACTTTTCACCAAAACCGAAAATGGATAGATTTAAGGTGAGGGTTGAGAGAGTTCGTGGGGGGAACCTGAGGAATTTTAATTTTCAGAGGGTGGTTGCAATCTGGAATGTGCTTTCTGAGAAAGTGGTGGAGACCAGTACTCTCACAGCATTTACAAAGTATCTGGATGAACAATTGGATTGTCAAGGCACAGCAGGAAATGGACCAGGTGTGAGTAAATGGGATCAGTACAGGTGAGCGTAAATGGGATCAGTACAGGTGAGCATTGGTGTGGTCGGCTGAAGGGCCTGTTTCTGTGCTGTGTGACTTTTTGAGTTATGACTCTATGACCTGCTTTTAGGGGAACATATTTTTCCTCATCCCTCCTCTTATCCTGCTACCAATTTCTTTAAATCTATGTCTCCTGGTTTCTGATTCCACCTTAAAGGAAATAGGTCCTTCCTACTTCATCCGTGAGGGCCCCTTGAAATTATTTATCTCCATTCAAGTCTCCCTTCAGCCACCTCTGTTCCAAAGTAAACCACGTTTATCCAGTCATCCTTCAGTAATACTATTTTCCTGTCCTGGAATCATTCTCATAAGTCTCCTCTGCACCCCCTCAAGTTCAGATCGCATCTTTCCTGTAAAGTGGTGACCAGGACTGTGCACAGTTCTCAGGCTGTGGTCTAACCAGCGTTTCTGCTGTGTTAGTATAACCACCCTCCTCTGATATTCTCCCCTCTCTCTGCAGTTTCTTATGGTCATGGGTAGAGCAGTTGCTGTACCAAGGATGCTTTCTGTGGTGTACCTGTAAAAATTGGTGAGGGTCAACTGGGACATGGTAAATTTCTTTAGCCTCCTGAGGAAGTAGAGGCGCTGGTGAGCTTTCTTGGCCTTGGCGTCTACGTGGTTGGACCAGGACAGGCTATTGGTGATGTTTAATCCTAGGAACTTGAAGCTCTCAACCCTCTCGACCTCAGCACCGTAGATGTAGACAGGAGCATGTGCACCACCCCCTTTCCTGAAGTCAATGACCAGCTCTTTTGTTTTGCTGACATTGAGGGAAAGGTTGTTGTCATGACAACCTTTGACCTTGATGTACGTTGGTCGTAGTAAAATTAAGGCAAGTTAATGGCGAGTGAGAGAGGACAGATTACAAGGAAACAAGTGGGGGAATGGGATTGATGGGATTGCTCAGAGAGCTGGCTTAGACTTGGTGGGCTGAATGGCCTCTTCCTATATCATTAGATAATAGGCGATCTACTGCCTGGAGTCTCCTTCCGTGCAGTTCTGGAGCAGAGAAGTTCATGGATCAGTTTGCGCCAGACAATGACCTTACTGGTTTGGTGTGGGTATCCTTGCTGCCCGCAATTTAAAAATGACACAGGACAAATTGAGGCAGGAGGGGAGTGTGTAATTCCTTTGCACTAATTTAGCTGTCCTCCCATTTTGCTTTAGCAAATGGTGAAGTTTTAAGATTGGAGCAGGGTTTCTACAAAGATGGGCAGAGATTTATTGTAAAATGAAGCCGCAGGTTTTAGGGTTGTAAGGTTGGAGCTAGGGGCACCGTGTAATTTCTAACTAGGAATCATTTTACCACACACACTTTGAGTCTGACAATGACTTCATTTATTTTGGTGCAAAAAACAACCCAGCTGATGGGTGTTCGTACAAACAAACGCTACCAATCGACAGAAGACCAACGGAAGCAGTAGTCAAGATTATCTTTGTTCAACTCATGAAAGACATTTGTTCACCAATGAGTAAAATTTACGAACGTTTTTACAACACGCGAGAGCCTTTTTGATGACTTCAGTACCTATTCTGTTATGATTGTTGTTAAACCTATGCAATGTTCTGCAAAATGTTTTCATGTCTATAACTAAGGTTGTTCACTTTTAGAACATAGAACATAAAACATTACAGCACAGTACAGGCCCTTCAGCCCACGATGTTGTGCCGACATTTTATCCTGCTCTAGGATCTATCTAACCCTTCCCTCCCACATAGCCCCCATTTCTCTATCATTCGTGTCTCTATCAAAGAGTCTCTTAAATGTCCCTAATGTATCTGCCCCCACAACCACTGCCGGCAGTGCCTTCCAATGCACCCACCACTCTTTGTGTAAAAAAAACGTACTCCTGACATCTCCCTTATACCTTCCTCAAATCACCTTAAAATTATGTCCCCTTGTGTTAGCCATTGTCGCACTGGGAAGAAGTCTCTGACTGTCCCCTCGATTTATGCCTCTTATCATGTACACCTCTATCAAGTCACCTCACACCCTCCTTCTCTCCAAAGAGAAAAGCCCGAGCTCACTCAACCTATCAGAGCATTTGACATCAGAACTTGGCAGAGCATTTAGTCCATCTGACTTCCAAACGTTAGTCTTCTGCATTCGTTCCTCTTATTGCCAAAAGCTGAATCGGTGGTTTCTCTCTGTCTAATATTAAATGCATAAATTGATAATTCAATTTATAAATGCAGCCATAATGATTTTAAAACAAAAATGAGCCTCTATCCAGGCAATTTGAAACTTGGGTGGTCCCTCAGAAAAATAGTTCTATTACTTTTTTAACTGGTAATTGGTAAATGGAAACTAAAGAGTCACTGGTTAACCACTTCCAATATTTCAGGAGGGAATTTGACTTCAAAAGCCACTCTTCTGATAAATAATGTAAGTTTAGAAACCCTCAGATAATTATTTCAAAAAGATTAACCACAAGTAGATATGTCTTAATGTATGAAAGTTAAAAGACTGCAGATGGTGAAAATCTGAAATAAAACCAGAAAACTTTGGAGAGTTATAGGATTATACAGCCTGGAAACAGGCCCTTTGGCCCAACTCATCCATGCCAACCATGGTGCCTATCTGGGCTAGTCCTGTTCGCCTGGGTTTGGCCCACATCCCTTTAAACCTTTCCTAACCATGTACGTGCCTAAATGTCTTTTTAAATATTGCAATTGTACCAGCCTCGGGCAGCTCGTTCCATATACCCACCACCCTCTGTGTGAAAAACTTGTCCCTCAGGTCCCCTTTAACTCTTTACCCACTCACCTTAGATCTATGTCCTCTAGTTTTAGACTCTCCTACCCTGGGAAAAAGATTGTGACAATCTACCTTATCTCTATAAGGTCACCTCTCAGCCTCCAATGCTCTAGGGAAAAAGTCCCCAGCCTGTTCAGTCTCTCCTTATAACTCAAGCTCCCCAGTCCTGACCACATCCTTGTGAATCTCCTCTGCACTCTTTCCAGCTTAATCATATCCTTCCTATAGGCAGGCGACCAGGACTGCAATATTCAGCTGGTCAGGCAGCATCTGTTGAATCATGCAGATGAAGGCTGAGCAGAGTGCCATAGAAAGCATCCTCTCCGGATGCATCACGGCTTGGTACGGCAACTGCCCTGCCCGTGACTGCAAGAAACTGCAGAGAGTTGTGGACACAGCTCAGCACATCACAGAAACCAGCCTCCCCTCCGTGGACTCTGTCTACACCTCTCGCTGCCTCGGTAAAGCAGCCGGCATAATCAAAGACCCCACCCACCCCAGTCATTCTCTCTTCTCCCCCCTCCCATCAGGGAGAAGACACTAAAGCTTGAGACCATGTACTACCAGGCTCAAGGACAGCTTCTATCCCGCTGTTGAATGACTCTTGAATGAACCTCTTGTACAATAAAGATGAACATTTGATCTCTCAGTTGACCTCGTCATGGCCCTTGCATCTTATTTGTCTACCTGTGCAGCACTTCCTCTGTAACTGTAGTATGATATTCTGCATTCTGTTATTGTTTTCCTTTTGTACTACCTCAATGTACTTGTGTATGGAATGATCTGTCTGGATGGCACGCAAACAAAGCTTTTCACTGTATCTTGGTACATGTGACACTAATAAAACAATTACCAATCCAGATGCTTAGGACATTTTCGAAAGCTTCCAAGGAATGTGCAGAAGCATGGGGGCCAGCAACTGTGGAAAGAGAAATAGTTAAGGTTTCAGGTCTGGGATCCTTTGTCAGAACTGGGAAAGAGGAAAGACCAGGTAGCTTGCAGTAGCAGAGAAGGTGATTGGTATGTCTGTTAATGCTTCCTCTGAGACAACTACTTTGCTCATTTACACATAATGGATGCTGCCAGCAAGGCATTGCTAATTTGTGCATCTGCAAATAAGATTCATTAAAGGCACTAAAAATGAGGAAGGTGAAATTCCTCAAAATACAAGTAGCTAATTAATTACTTCCCCAATTTTTGTGCATTTTCTGGAAGTTTAGGCACCCTAATACAGCTCAAACTTCCCGCTGCCTCAGTAAAGCATGCAGCATAATCAGAGACTCCACGCAACCCGGACATTCTCTCTTCTCCTCCCTCCCATCGGGCAGAAGTTACAAAAACCTGAAAGCACGTACCACCAGGCTCAAGGACAGCTTCCATCCCACTAAGACCATTGAACAATTCCCTAGTACAATAAGATGGACTGTTGACCTCACAATTTACCTCGTTATGACCTTGCACCTTATTGTCTGCCTTCACTGCACTTTCTCTATAGCTCTTACATTTTATTCTGCATTTTGTATTGTTTTACCTTGTGCTACCTCGATGCACTGTGTAATGAAGTGATCTGTATGAATGGTATGTAAGACAAGTTTTTCACTCTATCTCGGTACATGTGACATTAATAAACCAATCGCAATTCCAATTCTAATTCAGTAGAGTGGTCATATGTAAAGTAGTTATTTAAAAAGTCCTGCTGCCTGGGGGTATGAATAGTTTATGCATGGCAAACTCAGCACAAAGAGGCATCAAGGCTTTGTACGTTTAATGGTTTCAAAGTTCTTTCCTCAACTTTGGTTTGTGGTTTGCCAAAGTGGGGAAGAGGTGAGTAGGAGAGAAAAAAAAAATGCTGATTATGGGTTCTGGAATTGGGGTTGGGTGACTGGAACAGGTTGGGACCGGCTGCTGAGAGGTATGGTCAGGGTCATGTTGGTAAAATCTCAGATGGCAATGAGGAGGCGTACAGGAGTGAGATAGATCGGCTGCTTGTGTGGTGTCACAACAACAACCTCACACTCAATGTCAGCAAGACCAAGGAACCGATTGTGGACTTCAGGAAGGGGAAGTTGGGAGAACACACACCAGTCCTCACTGAGGGGTCAGCGGTGGAAAGGGTGAGCAGCTTCAAGTTCCTGGGCATCAACACCTCAGAGGATCTATCCTGGGCCCAACACATTGATGCAATCATGAAGAAGGCACGCCAGCAGCTCTACTTCGTTAGGAGTTTGAGGAGATTTGGTATGTCACTGAAGACTTTTGCAAATTTCTACAGATGTACAGTGCAGAGCATTCTGAGTGGTTGCATCACCGCCTGGTATGGAGGCTCCAATGCTCAGGATCGCAAGAGGCTGCAGAGGGTTGTAGACTCAGCCAGCTCCATCACGGGCACAACCCTCCCCACCATCGAGGACATCTTCAAGAGGCAGTGCCTCAGAAAAGTGGCATCCATCAGTAAGGACCCTCACCACCTGGGACATGCCTTCTTCTTGTTACTACCATCAGAGAGGGGCTCGGGGGAGGAGGTGGTTTGAGGGAAAGGGGACAAAAATGAGAGGACCGGAGGAGGATCAGAAGGAGAGGGGTGGAGCTGGGGGTGGGGGAATCAGCCCACCGGAGGGGAGGGCTAGACCTGGAAAACTCAGAGCCCACGCCGTTGGGTTGTAGACCACCCTGGCGGACTTCAAGGTGTTGTTCCTCCTGTCTCCCTCTGGAGGGTTTTCTCAAGTTGTCCCAAACTGAAGCAGGTTCCAGTACTGGGCTCCAAGGACTGGGAAATGTTCAAGCAATCGAATGAATTTATAAAGGTGGTATCGAGGCACACATCGCCCATCAATGGATGCCACTGAGGATGTCCACACCCGTTGGTGCATGGCACACATAACTGATGTAGGACACAGCATTTCTGGCACATCATTGAAACAAAACTTTACAATGTTCCTTCTTGTGAGCTGCACCATAAAAGATTCAGCTTTATGTTAAAGCTGCCCAGAAGCTTGGAAACAGTTAACAGAAATCCAGAGCGGTGATTAATTCTTTGGATGTGGGTCCAGTTCTGTGCACAGGGCTGTAAAGAATTCTCTTTAAACTTAATTAAACAATTTCTCATGGTTCAGGCTTAAGTGTGTTGTCTAAATGCAGGTTTATTACTCAGACACCAAAAATACAGCAACTATTACAGTTATACAATAAACGTGTGCAAATAGGTTTCTTGCAGACGCGAGATGACCAGGCCTGGCCTCTGTGGGTGTTTGGCTTCCAACAGTCCCACGACCTCTTCCCCGATGGCCGCGAGCTATTCGAAAAGATTCCCGATTGATCCATGTTAAAGGAAAGGTTTAGAGGGATTTGGGCCAACCGCGGGCAAATGGGACTTGCTTAGATGGGGCATCTTGGTCGGCATGGACCAGTTGGGCCGAATGGCCTGTTTCTGTGCTGTGTGACTCTGTATTATATCTATAAAATATATATTATTTATTATATAAACAGTTTTATATAATAATATATAGTATTTATAATAGACTTAGATAGGCACATGGAAGTAAGTAAAATGGAGGGTTATGGGCTGTGTGGGAGGGATTGATCACAGAGAAGGTGTTCATATCGGTCGGCACAACATGGTGGGCCGAAGGGCCCGTGCTGTGCTGTACTGTTCCGTGTTCTGTATATGCAAGTGTGTATATAATAGAAGTTAACAGAAGTATATATAACATATAACTGTGTCCCAAATGTGCAAAACACTGATGTCTAGTCTAGTTACCTGATGCTCAGAAATGTGCTGAGCTTCCTCCGAAGCAAACTTCCAGGCCTGATGTAAAGGTTGCTTTGGTGATTCAACAGAACCGAAGATATCCTGGTCATATGTGCATTAAGTCATTCTGCATCCTTCTGCACCCCCACTCCCACCAACACACACACACACACACACGTGCAGAAACACACATATAGCACCCACATTATTTTAACTTGATGAGATGTGAGGATGTGAGCAGCTCTAAATGGAAGATTTGATTCAAAGTTGAACACGTCTTCACTGGGAAATATAACAACACAGGTTCTAACTATGTTCTTTAAACCATTGCAAAGGCTCACGTTGACTCGAAGTGAATTGCATTTGGTCTGTTTATGAATGGCTGATTTTGAACTGCGTCAAACAGCACAACTTCCAGATGGAGAATTTCTTACAAGACAGACCAAAGTATTGGCTCTGATGTAACGGTCACTGACCTGAAATGTTAACTCAGTTTCTCTCTGCACAGATGCTGCCTGATCTGTTGAAGATCTCCAGCATACTGTGTTATTATTAAAAATATTTGTATTATTTTTGTTACTGTATGATGTAAGAATTCTGTAGAATTTTCTCACTCACTGTCTATCTACTTACCTAATACAATTGTATGGTTATGGAACAGAAAACTTGCTGATATCAATTCTGAGTAGTGTTTTGTTTTCTATTGCTAATATTTGCAATGTGCAAATGGTTTGAAGTTTTCCCTTAATCTGGTCATTTTGTCACAAAGTTTGTGGGCATAGGATTGTTGATTCTTTAAAATGTTAATTCAGTGTGATTAGTTCTTATTTGGATCCAAAATGTTGTAACTGTTGGGTTGAATGGTACTGGCCCAGGCCCAGTAACACTCCCTCAGATAGATCTCCTCATCTCTGTACTCACCTGTTCTGTGTGTGAAGCCCCCACACCAACAGGCCAAAACATCCCGAACACCAGCAGAGAGACCAGCTGAGACTCTGGTGCTTTGGAAGCCGTGGCCTCAGCAGACCTGTGAGAGCTTTCACAACCAGCAACACCCACCCCCTCCCCATGGCTCAAAACCAGTTTTGCTGACGGTCATTTAACACCTTTAATTGTATCTGTAAAAGGACACAAGTAAATAGGAGCAGGAGGAGGCAACCAGACCCCTCAAACCTGCCCCACCGTTCAATATGATCATCATTGACCTCAACTCCTCTTCTGTGCTAGTTCCTCATAATCCTTAATACCTCGACCTATCAAATGTTCATCTCTCTCCAGCTTTAATATATCTAATGATTCAGCTTCTACCACCCTCTGGCCAGAGAATTCCAGAGATTCCAGAGTCTTTGGTGGCATACCAATCTCCTCAGACTCCTAATGAAGTAGAGCTGCTGGCATGCCTTCTTTGTGATTGCATCAATGTGTTGGGGCCCAGGATAGATCCTCTGAGATGTTGACGCCCAGGAACTTGAAGCAAGGGTTAGCCTGGTACAGCAGGTGCTGGGAAGGAGATTTTTTTGTTATTTTTCCAATCTAAAATGGATCTTGCTGTGAATTTGCAAATCCTTGAACTAGCATCCTGCCCAAAATCTTGTTGAAGTAAAGTGTACCTCATTTTAACTACTGAAATTGTGTTTGATCACCTGGTTTTGATCATTCAAGATTATCTTATTGTAACATTAAAAGTTGTATCAGGCAGTTGTCACAGATACCAGACCGGGGAGGGGAAAGCAGCCAGCAATGTGCTGGTGGTACTCCATGGATTGAGCAGCACCTGTGGGGGGAAAGGGATTGTTGATGTTTCGGATCGAAACGTAGCATCAGGTTTTGACCTGAAACGTTGACAATTTATTTCCCCTCCCACATATGCTGCTCGACCCGCTGAGTTCCTCCGGCAGATTGTTTGTTGCTCCAGATTCCAGCACCTGGGGAGGGGAGAGAACTGAATTACTGTTTGCTTAGGCCAGAGGGAGGGGACAGTTCAGAACTTGGTGTGAGACCATTCGGAAGCTCCAGTCCCAATCGTTCATGGATGGTGTTTTACCTGAAAGGTACGACCTCTCAGCCATAAAGGTCCTCCTGTCAGATAAGGGTGACTTGGTCAGTCACTGGAGGTTGTACCTCACTGGATTGTCTGCAAGTTGACTCCTGAGATAGTTGTAAAAATATGCAGGGCCCGGCTCATAGCAAGAAGGGGTAGAGAGAAAGGGAAGGGTATCTAAGTGTGAGCTGTTACACTAAGGATGTTGTAACCTCTCAAACTCATGTAAAGGCATTTAGAGTCAGAGAGAGTCACAGAGTCTCACAGCACGGAAACAGGTCCTTCAGCCCAACCCGTCCATGCGGACTGTGTTGCCCAGCGAGCTGGTCCCATCTGCCCACGTCTGGCCCACAGCCCTCTAAACCTCTCCTATCCATGGACTTATCTAGATGGCTTTTAAATGTTGCTAATGTGCCCGCCGCAACCACAAGTTCTGGCAGCTCATTCCAAATACGGACCACCCTTTGTTTGAAGAAGCTGCCCCTGATGTCCCTTTTAAATCTCTCGCCTCTGATCTTAAACGTCTGCCCTCTTGTTTTTTTTATTTCTCCTCAGGATATAGAATTCTCTTTTTTTTAATGTCATTTAGTAAAATCCTGAGTTCAGACTTGTGTGACCAGTGATCTTTTTTATTCCAAAATAAACTTCATTCATAATAAAAGACAAACTATATACAACAATAAAACAGTGCAAGCCTTTACATTCTTGTACAGGTCAATCATTAGTGTTACCTTTTCATATAAAAACATAGCACCGATGCCACACAGTGTAGCTCTCTGGGGGCTACCCAGTCCCGTACTTACAATATTTAAGGGGCTTTCTCACCTGACCCTGCCCCTCCCTCTCCTGTGTCAGAAGAACCCTAAACTGTCGTCCTTCCCCACCGAGCCCTTGCATTGGCTGCACCCAGCTTCAGTGAATCCCTCAGCACGTACTCCTGCAGCCTGGAATGTGCCAGTCAGCAGCATTCCCCTACGGACATCTCACAGTGCTGGGAGACCAACAAGTTTCGGGCAGACCAAAGGGCGTCTTTCACTGAGTTGATGACCTTCCAGCAGCAGTTGATGTCCGTCTCTGTGTGTGTCCCTGGGAACAGCCCGTAGATCAAAAGAGAATCCTCTGTTATGTAGCTGCTGGGGATTAACTGTGACAAGGACGCACCCTCCTCGCAAACCCACAGCCTGCAAAGAGGTGGGCGATTGTCTCGTCCCCAGCGTAGTCCTCCCGGGGGCAGTGCGCGCTGGGACTGATGTTCTGCCCATGCAGGAAGGATCTGACTGGGAGGGCCCCTCTCACCGCCAGCCAAGCGAGGTCTTGGTGCTTGTTGGTGAGTTCTGGCGATGAGGCATTCTGCCAGATGGTCTGGACAGATTGCTCAGGGAACCATCCCACGGTATTCATCGAGCCCTTCTCCTGCAGTGTCTGCAGGATGTTCCGTGCTGACCACTGCCTGATAGACTTGTGGTCAAAGGTGTTAGTCTGGAAGAACTTCTTCACAAAGGACAGGTAGTGTGGCAATGTCCAGCTGACCGGGGCGTTGCACGGCAACAGGGCCAGCCCCATCCTTTGCAACATCAGAGACGGGTAGAACCTCGGCACGTAGTGACACTTGGTGCCTACTTACTTTGGTTCCACACACAGCCTGATGCGGTCACAGACGAAGGTGGAGTTGTACTTGGCTCTGTGGGACTGGATGGGCCCGGACCTGCTGGAAGTGTATAATGCTATGCTTCTGTATGGCAGCACATCAGAATCCATGAGGAAGGGCATCATTACCCTCATCTACAAGCAGGAGGGGGAGAGGGCGGACATCAGAAATTGGAGACCCATCTCACTGTTGAATGTGGATTATAAGATCCTGTCCAAGGCCATCACCAACAGGGTCAAGTCTGCTCTGGGACAGGTGATCCACCCGGACCAAACCTGTGCTGTACCTGGCAGGAAGATCTTTGACAGCCTTGCACTGCTCAGGGATACCATCGCCTACGTGTAGGACAGAAGTGGGGATACCTGCCTGGTCAGCTTGGACCAAGAGAAGGCCTTCGACAGGATATCTCTCTAAAATGGGCTTTGGGGAGGAAATCAGGAATTGGATCCAACTGCTCTACACAGACGTCAGTAGCGCAGTCCAAATCAATGGGTGGGAAACAGACAGCTTCCCCATTAAGTCTGGAGTCAGGCAGGGCTGCCCACTCTCCCCTGTCTTGTTCATGTGCTGCATAGAACCCCTTACTTGAGTAGTTCAATAAACAGTCCACTGTAAACGTAAGTAGGCAGTAGTCCTGCACTATTTGAGCATGACAGAATGTCCTGGCACTTTAATGTCAAGGAGAACATAGTTTGTGGATTTTAATATTAATGTAAGGATAATTAGAAATCTAAATGAAAGAAAGACATGTGAGCAGCAACACAGTGGCTTTGATTTCATGGTAGTAATGATGGCTTAACTACCAGCGCTCACTGCCCCAACTTTGTGTTACTGACAGCTGTCTTTTTAGTTGAGGAGGAAATGCGATTGCTTCACCAGCGAATGCAAATTTTGGTCTCGTATGATCACATCACCATTTGGCATTATATTCCAAACGTATTGACTGTAATGTTAATTGATTCAGATAAAAAAATGCAAACATGTACAACAGTTACTTGACCCTGACGTAACATGTACATTCTCAAAAAGCTGGAGGAAGTCATCAGGTCAGGCTCCCCGATAACACGTACATTATTCCTTTGCATTTTTATTATAAATTTTATCAATTTCACCTCACAGATTTACACAGTAATCTGACTTTCCAACCATTTTTTACAGGGAACGTTAGTTGGAGCAGCACATCGTAAAATTTCAAGACCATTCCTTAATTGCTTGCTAGTAAAACCAGGGATGATAATTAACTGGAACTGAATCTGAATTTGCGGTCTTTAAACAGAGGCCCTACTTGCCTTTCCAGGTGAACATAAAAGATCCCATGGCTCTATCACAGCTGAAATTTCTCCCTTCACTGTTTTAGGCAAAACAAAGGAGACACAGGGAAAAAAAAGCAGATTCCATTGTGGTGTACTCGCATCTATTTTTTTCTAAAATTAATCAAGGGAAGAATTTCTATCTCTGCGTTCCTGTGCCAGTTTTCATGAAAAAAAATGATACAACATGCTGATTGAGGGAGCTTGGCTTCTGTAGTTTCACTGGCTGGACCATTGCAGGACTAGTTGATAATTAATTTATATCCAGTGAACAAATTAATCATATCGAGCACAAGAGCCAATGACTGTACTTTAGGCCAAACTCTGCAGTGGATGTATGCTGGAGTGGTCTTGCACAGAGAATGGTACAAGTCTTATTACTAAAGAGAGGGGTGTGTGTGTGTGTGTGTGTGTGTGTGTGTGTGTGTGTGTGTGTGTGTGTGTGTGTGTGTGTGTGTGTGGATATGTGGGTGTGTGGTGTGTGTGGGTGTGTGTGGTGTGTCTGCGTGGATGTGTGTGTGTGGATGTGGTGGGTGTGTGTGGTGTGTGTGTGGATATGTGTGTGTGTGTGTGTGTGTGTGTGTGTGTATGTGTATGTGTGGTGGGTGCGCGTGGATGTGTGTGTGTGTGTGTGTGTGTGTGTGTGTGTGTGTGGTCTAATGTGATTGATGCACAAGAATACAAAGCCTATCTTAAGGCTATAAACCATCAACTTAAAAAAAAACTGGAATTCTGACCCAGTGACCCAAGAACCTTCTTGTGTGTGATCCTTTGTTGTTGAATACAGGGATATTCTCAAAGCTATCTTTACGAAACTGAAAGACTTTATTGATTGATGCTTCATAAGGTCCACACATCACAGATAAGGAATGAACTGCCTTCTCTCTGTATAACTATATAATTATACACAGAACCTTTCAAAATAAAGGAAGTTTACCATTCACTTTGGTATGTACCCGGAACCCAACAATCCCCATTGATATCAATAGGGTCTTGGATCCTATATCAGGTGTACGTTAGCATAAGCACAGGATCCAAAGGGCTGTGTATAGCATATATCTTGTATTTTTAATGTGTACCTATGGCTAATTTGCCTAGAACTTCTCAAAAAGGCACACTGGGTGTTGGCCACAAAGCTTGTTAGAGTATTCTGGTGTGAGCCTGCCACTTGCAAATTGAAGAAATGCCCAAGATCCAAAGCATCAGATGTTACTGGATTGGCTTTACCGAGGGAAGGCCACTTTTTTTGTGCATTGCACCAATGCAGAGTGCGCAAAGGAAATCGAGTAAGACCGAGGAGGTCATAGAGGAAAGAGTCCCAAGGATAGGGGGAGGAATGTGGATTGGAGGGGAGATGGGGTCTTGTTCGGTATTTGGTGGGTGGTGGGGTGGGAGTAGTGTTGGGTAAACTGCATAAGCTTGTGGGGTTGGTTGGGGAGAGGAGTGGGGGGTTTGTGGGTGCAGAACACGAGGTAACTAACGGAGAAGGGGGCTTCTGAGGTTGGGTTCCCAGTAATCAAAAGGCAAAAAACTGCCAAAATCTGACATGAAATCATAAAATGGTGAAAACACTCAGCAAGTCTGACAGCATCTACGGAGAGAAAACCAGAGTTAAATAGGTTACAGAATCATACAGTCTGATGAAAGGCTTTCGATCTGGGTTGTTAACCCTGTTTCTCATCCCATCTGTATTTCCAGCATTCTCTGTCTTTAATTTAGGCTCCCGGCCCTGGTTTGGGGGACCCCTTTAAAAAACATATAGCAAGCAACGCTGCGAGAAGCCACTTGGGTTGTGAGTGACCAATGACAGTGACAAATTTGATCAACTTACAACATTCTGTATGAGTATCAAACTCAGAATGACATAATTATGTGCAGCTCCAATGCAGAATATAGCCCGTTCGCATAAATCAAAGTCAAAGTCGAGTTCATTGCCATCTGCATGTCCATGTGTGCACAGGTGCAATGAAAAACTTACTTGCAGTCAGCATCACAGGCACATAGCATCAGATAAGCAGCATTCACAAGAAAAACATTAATTATACACAATCTTTACAAGAAAGAACACAATTAGAATTAAAAAAGGTCCAATTTAGTACAAAGTGATCAAAGTCATGGTGTTCATAGTGGTTATGGTGTTGCCAAACTGTAGAGATTAGGGTTGTGCCGGTTGGTACAAGAACTAAATGGTTGAAGGGAAGTAGCTGGTCTCTTGAATCTGGTGGTGTGGGACCTCAGGCTTCTGTACTTCCTGACCGATGGGAGCTGCGAGAAGATGGCATGATCGGGATGGTAGGGATCTTTGATGATGGATGATGCCTTCTTGAGGCAGCGCCTCCCATAGATACTACCGATGGTGGGGAGGGATGTGCCTGTGATGTATTGAGCAGAGTCCACTACTCTCTGCAGCTTCTTACATTCCTGCGCATTTGAATTGCTGTACCAGACCCTGATATAACCAATCAGAACACTTTCATGATGGGAAATGTCCAAGATTTGACTTTGAAAACCATGCAGTCACATCATACTCTAGGAAGAATTGATCTTCATAATTCGTACTACTCAAAGAAGGAGCACAACACCACCGTATCACCGGGCAATTGAATTTCCATCTGCCTGAAGTCAGCCAACCCAACGTGAACAATTGCAAACTGCACTGATAATGAACTGCATTTCCACATATTTTAACATTGGTTTATAAGGCCTCCTGTTGGAAACAGGCCTCTCCAATAAACATGGCCACACTCCCAGACTGAAGTAATAAGGGTGTTGAGTTTCTATCACTTGCATCTGTCTGCAAGTGTTCGAAATAAACTTCTTTTAAGGTGCAAATGATCTAGTAGTCACATTTTAAAGTTTCTAAATGTTGTAAACTGATCGATGTACATCAGTGACCAAAATATGGATTAGTCCAGCTTTCCGTAGTAATGTCAGTGATGTCAATATCAGGTTAGTCACAGTTGGTGTCTGAAACAGTAATCACTGCCTTGCGACGATAGATGCAAAGACTTGCCTGCTCCCTCTGGTGAACATGAAAGATTCATGAAGGAGAGTGAAGGAGATACTCCTGATGTCCTGGCCAATATCTATCCCTCACTTATCTTTGCTAAAGCGGTTTATCTCCTCATTTTCTTATTGCAGTTTGTGGGAGACTGCTGTGCCCCAGTTGGCTGTTGCATCTTTTTCATTACAACAGTAACCAACAGTACTTCATCTACATGAAGCACTCGGTGACATCCTGAAAGGGATGCACAAGGAATTATATTAATTCAAGTTTTCTTCGTGAAAATTATTATTTTCCTTTTACCAGCAATTAAATATATGAAGAATTTTTTAATTGCAAATAAAATAAAAACAAATGATCTCAGTCCATTATGCTGCCCATTTATGCTAGTTTGTAGAAGATTATTGCTTAGAAATTATTCCAATTTGGCAATGCATGGGGGATAATGCATTTCTTAAAGTTGGACCGCGCTGTAATATTCTATTGCATAAGATAAGATATCTTTATTAGTCACATGTACATCGAAACACACAGTGAAATGCACCTTTTGTGTAGAGTGTTCTGAGAGCAACCCGCAAGTGTCACCACGCTTCCAGCGCCAACATAGCATGCCCACAACTTCCTAACCCGTACGTCTTTGGAATGTGGGAGGAAACCCACGCAGACGCAGGGAGAACATACAAACTCCTTACAGATGGGCAGGAATTGAACCTGGGTCGCTGGCGCTGTAATAGTGTTACGCTAACCGCTACACTACCATGCCTGCCACACCCGTGTAGTGGGATAGCCTGTTACAACCTTGCCTTTCACCCTTCATTCCATAGAGAACCACTGCCAATGTGCTCCTTGTAGAGCAGCACCTTTCTAACTCCCACACGTGCATCACAGTGCAGAAACCAGAGATCACGCAGCAACATGCAAGCTGGGGAGGCCAGTAGGTCACTCAGTTCCTCAAGCCTGTCCCGCCATTCAATATGATCATGGCTAATCTGCCTCAGGCCTCAACTCCTCGTTCGTGCCAATTCTCTAATGTCCTTATTAAATTAATGCATATCACTAGAATGTGTTTTTAAGCAAACATTTTTTGAATTTTGTTTTTGTATTTCTTCTATGTATTTAACTATTTTTGTGACTTCTTTTAAAATGTCTTTTTTTTGATCATTAGACACTTAAAAATAGTTTGAAGGCCTTTGACAGCATTACATTTTCGAAAGACCACCAGGGTGGTCTGGGGCTAAGCTCCAGGTCCTGCCTGAGCCTGAGAGAAGGGTTAATACCACAGGGAGTGGACACTGAGTGGGCTGGAAGAAGCAAGATCTTGCCTCATCTCCTCTTCTCTCATCTTGATGCAGGTTTGAATCAAGATTCAGTATGAACTATCCAGTGTTGATAACCAGTAATATGTTGGCAGGAGCAAACATCATGACTGGAAAACTTTGTTGTTATTGTGCCGGTGTCAAGACTGCACTAATATTTATTAAATAGACTTTTTACATCCTGCTTTGTGTGACATTATAAACTAATCAAAACACCAAAAGAGTTAATAAGCTATACAGGCTGAATCTTACAACCTTTTTGCACTATCACTGTTGTGGCCAACTAAACTGAGCCACACAGAAGCTGTAACTGGGAGGTATAAAAGTCTTTATTCACACAGCAGATCTTCTGGGGAGAATCCAGTTCTCCTCTCCCGACACAATGTTTTATACTGTTTAAACACAAAGACAACAATAAGCGATTAACTACACATTCAATGGCTATAATCACCTACTTAACTTTAACATTTTCAATGTAGACAGGTAACTGTGCAGAATTACATATTTACAATGGGACCACGTCCCAACCAGCAGAACCCCTTTGAATGTTCAATACTGGTGGCTGGTCCGAGAGCTTCTGAGCACAAACTCCAGACACCCAAAATATCCTTTTGTTGTTACAGTGTTGAGGGATGGTCCCTGAATATACAACTGGCCAGAATATTAAGTGACAAAACAGACCTGTCCTGAACTGTGCATTAAGTGGCAGGGATACACCTTTAACGATGCATTAATACAGGAGATGGCCACTTAATGCCTTCCCTGGTCTCAGCCTGAAGGTTTCAATGAGCACCAATTAACATGAACATTCATCTATTGTCTTCCCTGTGTGGTTGCAATGGGACAGAATCAGAATGCCCCATGAATGCAAATGTAATGAAGTGAGTTCTTATTGGCTTTACTCCTTGGTAAAACTAATCATTCCAGTATTATCTATTAACCAGTTAAAGGATAAAATAAAGGTCATGAATATAAAGTCTACTTTGCAAAAACAAGTTCTGGCTAGGTATCTACCCAGTGCATGGCAGCTGTGTAAATGGCACAGTTCTATTTAACATTACAGCAAGTTTTTGTACATTTCAGGATAAGCAACAACAGGTGAGAAGGAACTTCAAGTAAGACCAAAGAAGGCAAGGAAATGAATTCGTTGGTATTTTGAAGCCAGGATTAAAGACAATGAGCCAGATGACTTGGTAAGAGTGTTAAGGTGTTAAAGAGCATTGTGAGTAAAAAATCAGTTTCCTGCAGAGGACTGGAGAGATTACAGAGAGCAGTGTACCAGACATGAAGCTAGCTGTTTCATTGGTTAGAAACAGTAGGGTCAATTTGGGGTTTGAAAACTAGTAATGTTCAAATGCATTCACTGGCAGGGGAAATCACTGCTGTGAAGACATGAGTGAGGATTTTACATCAGTGAAAGCATGATCGTGCTAACTGTTGCCAGAATGCTAAATTTATCCCTCCTGCAACTCATTTCCATAATTACCACTTTTTATTGTAGATCACAAGATTGGGATTAATAAATTGGGACTGTGGCTTTCTTTCCCCCCCCCCCTCTCTAAACCAGAACAGTGGAGACCATGCCTTTTCTGATGCCACTGGTAGGGAAAGCCCTAAGCTCTGCTTGTTGATTCACCTTGTGCATTAACTGGGTTTCCACTGCATTTATATTGACCAAATGCTAGTGGGCTCACCTCTGAGGAGGTTCTGATGAAAACCCATTGAATATTTTTTCGGGAGTACTGATTCAATTAAAGTGTTGAAGTTATAAATTGATAATTTAAGTGTAGCAACATTCAGGATTCAGGCAAACCCAACACTGAATGGTTGCCGACACGAGATTCTGCAGATGCCGTAACCTGGAGTAACACAACTCAGCAGGTCACAAGACAAAGGAGCAGAAGTAGACCATTTGGTCCATCAAGTCTGCTCCATATGATGAGGGGTCTCGACCCGAGATGTCAACTGTTTATTTCCTTCCATGGGTGCTGCCTGACCTGCTGAGTTCCTCCAGCACATTTTGTGTGTGTTACCTGTTGTATCACATTTCCTTCTGAGGTTTACATATTTTTGTCGCAAAGTGGACATAGTATTTAATAGATGGCCTGAAGAAAAAATAAGGATAGCTAGAGTTCCAAACAATGGAAAGAAACTCATTTGTGCTCTCTCTTGACTCTTAATAAATAAAGTCTGTGTAGTTATTGAGCATGTGGGGAGAGCTGTAAGTATTTCATACGCCAGGTATGTTCTCCACCGAATAACAGAGGAGAAGCCAACCTACTTACTTTTTAAATTCAGCAGCTTGTCTTCTGAGAGCACAGTTCTGCTGGGCTGTTACAAAATGTTGACCTTCTCCTAGTTCATGTTTTCAAGAGATAATTGAAGCCAGAGCAGAGAAAGCCGCATTCCTGAACAGTGGCTTCATCTTCTCATACCAGCCACACCACTGCCCAACTGCAGCCCAGAATCTGATTGTTGTCGATGCAAAAAAAAAAGTTGCTAAATATAGAAGAGCTGGATATGGAATAAAACGTTCCTCAGGAAACAACCTTTCAGAGCCAATTTTGTGGCTTTTATCAGGTTGTTTTCAGTTGTGTGCAATGTTTGATAGTGTTAAGCATAAAAAATGACTTTAAGATGAATTTATACTAATATATAACAGTAATAAATGTCAGAATACGGACAAATTTATAAGCATCAGGAAGCTATGATTGAGGAGTGTGGTATATTTCTGACCCACAATACCTACGAGTGTGGGCCTGCACTGAGAGGACGGCACAATTTACTTTTGCAGTAGATTTACAATGTTTACAAACTCTTTAATTGGCAGTTTGTTATGCAGCACTATGCACGATCTCAGTTGATGTATGGTAGATTTCAAATTACCTCTAAAGTGCCTCAGTTATAAAGCAATCAATGCAGAACAGATTCATAAAATTCTTTTGACCAATGTGCCAAGCCATATCCAAGGGTACAATAATTTCTGGATCTGACAGAAAGGGTAGATTGAACTCAGTAAAAATATGACACCGTAAACAATAAAATTAAAGACAGACATCTGGCAAAGAATTTATGGAAAATAAGTCCTCATTTTCTATATCATAAATGCATTAAAAAGTAGGTAATGATCAGGATGGAATCCAAAAGACCAAGTCATCATTAACTGACTTACTCTCTGATGAGGTGACAGTAAAGGCTAATCCAACTGTATTTTCAAAATGTCTTTGATAAACTGACGGATGGCAATGTCGCGACCAAGTTAGGGTTGTAGAGTCGGGGTGAAACCGAGTGTGGGTGAAGGATAGCCCTTCAGTTTAGAAAACATAGAAAATGGTGGTGTTCCAGTTCTGTACTGGAGCCACCATTACACCGGTTCACAGGTTAAAGTCCTGAACTGGAGCCGAGCAAATTTTGGAGCCATTAGGTAGGATCTTGCAGCGGTTGATTGGGTGAGATTGTTTGCAGGGAAAGGAGTGTCTGCTGAGTGGGAGGCCTTTAAAAATACTATGTAAGGAGCTCAGGGCTTGCATGTTCCTGTTAGGGTGAAGGGCAAGGCTGGCAGCTTTTGGGAACCCTGGTTAATGAGAGATGTTGAGGCTCTGATTAAGAAAAAGAGGGAGGCCTACACTGCGCATGAGCAATTGGGAACTAGTGAATCTCTTGATGACTACAAGAAGTGTTGGAGTGCACAAGAGAAGTTAGGATGGTGAAAGGAGAATATGAGAAGGATTTGGCAGGCAAGGTGAGGCAAAATCCCAAGGGATTCTGTAGGTATATTAAGAGTAATACTAGGGAGACAGTAGGTCCCCTTCAAGATCAGCATGGCTGTCTGTGTGTGGATCCAAAGGAAGTTGGTGAGATTTTTAATAAATGTTTCTCTTCAGTTTTTACTGTGGAGAAAATGATGGAAGCGAAGGAAATGGGGGGGGGGGGGGAATGAATGGTGTTGTCTTCGACCACATACAAATTAGCAGGGAGGTTCTGTGGATAGCAGAATATAGGTTCTGTTGATAAGGAGACAAATGTGGCAAGAGCAGAATCTTCTACAGATGGGAGGTTTTTGATGAGATGGGTGGATGGGTAGTATAGCGAGGGAATGTGCTCCTTGCACTGCTTTTACAGGGATTCTTCTCAATAACATCTTAAATGCTCCTTTGAAGAACCACGGGCCAAGGATTTTCCAGAGTCAGTAGAGCATTGCACTTTATCAAGGTGACTTTGAGAATCTTCCCTTCTGTCCACCTGGTAAACTCTTTCCATGACCGAGCTCAGGATAGAGTGTCTACTTTGGAAGTCAGTTGTCAGGCAATTGAACAATGTAGTCCACCCAATGTAGCTGGCTGAGTGAAACTTGGGCTTCAGTGCTGGAGATATTGGCCTAGGGGCAGGATACCGATGTTGATTCACTTATCTTTCCAGTGAATTTGGAGGATTTTGTAGAGATGACTTTGATGTTTTTTTTTCTAGTGTCATCATTATTGATGTATGCTTTTGCTGAGAAATGGCTCCTGGGACATGCAAAGTGTTCCACCTTTTACAGGGTCTCACTTTATTGTCGGAGGGTGGCGTTTTACAATAGGGGCAAGTTAGTAGAGGACTTTTGTCGAGCAGGTGTTGAGTGTAGGTCCCATCCCCTTCTGTACTGCAGTGAAGGAATTGATGATTGCTTTTGGCTCTGCTTTAGAGTATGCAAGAATGCAAATAATGCTTGTGTACCACAGCTTGGCTACTGAGGTTGGGGTGTCTTTGGATGCTGCAGGTTGAACAGTTTTCCATTATCTCTGAAGATGAGCTCCACTCTCACAGGAAGATTGTTGCAGTGTTGGGATGAGAAAGATTGAGTAAAGTGTGAGGGCAATGTTTGACACAAGTCTTCACACCTTGGTAAGAAATGAAAAAATACACACTTTGGGAATTAAGGAACTAAATAAGGTTGAAGAGCAAATCATAAGGAAAGATTGCAGGTCATCAATGGAATTAAAATGTTAATAAGATATTTGAATCTATTTCTAGTGATGAAAAGAATTAAGAAAAAACTAAAGTTACACTAAATATTAGGATGCACCTACGGTACAGTGAAAGGTTCTGATCTCTGTACCATAAAAGGATATAAGAAGGACTGGTGAAAGTCGAAGTTTATAAGGATGGACAGAAATTGAAATACTGTAACGATTGGCAAAGATTGAACAGGTTGGGACTTTTAACTGTGGAGAGAGGAAGACTTGGAAGAACATTATTATTATTTTCTATACCTGTTGGTGCCTCTGCAAAGAATTCCATCAAATTAACTAAACATCACTAAGAATCCAGATAGACTATTCCAAAATTATTAATAGTTAGAAAGGGAGCTGTGGAGAGAATGACCCAGACGTCCTACAGCAGCTGAAGGCAGACTGAGTGTGAGGCCACAAAGGACCGATGATCTATCGTGCATATGGAGCTTTAGCATCAGAGTGTGGCTCCTGCCATTCATTCACCCAGTTTCTCAGTGGTTTTGTGGCTTAACTGGTTTGCTGATTGGTGGAAGGCTTCAGGTCAAGTGAGATCCTGGCCGTTGCTGAGGTGACCGTCTTGGTCTGGGACCTGGAGTTAGGAGAGGGGTGAATTGAGTGGGGGACGGGTGTGAATTTTATCAACATTGTGCACTCGTAATTGTATCCTCAAAATACCAGTTAAATAGTGACAGAATCTGGCCCTAATTTTTTTAAATGCCTCCTTTATGGGGAAGAGGGTGTGCGGGTATGAATCCTTGCCACATCCCAATAAGGGACAAAGTGAGAAACACTGCCAAGGATTCCCACATTAATTATCAGTGAAACAAAGAAGTTTATATTGTCAGTATATGTGAAGGTTGGTCATGTGGCCTTCCCATGACCCAATAATTGGTGTGTGTGCTGTGGAATGGGTCTGCTCAACCATGGTCCCACTCAAAAAAGAAAGCTGTGCATTCCTCAAGAACATGTACTTGAAAGGGGTGGGGGTGCATGTGCTCAGTCGTGGGTCCAATTGGCTTTGGGTTTCTGATCCCTGTGATAAGCAAGCCATAGCCATGTATCACCAAGGCCCTACAACAGACTGATGCCCTGGAGACAAGGCGAGGGAGAAAGCTATGCTTCCTGTCAAAGTTGTCAAGGTGTTATAAGCATTTTCAGATGTCCCTGATATACCAAGACATTTGAAAACTATATACATTTATTTAGCTAGTAAAGTCAAAGTGGAGTTTATTGTCATCTGCACAAGTCCATGTGTGCACAGATGCAATGAAAAACCTACTCGCAGCAGCATCACAGGCACAGAGCATCAGATAAGCAGCATTCACAAGAAAAACATAAATTATACACAATTTTTACAAGAGGACCCAATTAGAACAAAAAGTAGTCCACTTTAGTGCAAAGTGATCAAAGTGTTGAGATAAAACATTATATATTTTGTTAAATATAATTTTTAAATAATTCCATTAAAGAGAAAATAGCTTAAAAGCTAAGTAAATTAGGTTAATGAAAATCTGACTTCATCTTTCTCTTCCTAATTTCCAGTTTGAGAATCTCTATTTAGTAGGAAACAGCCTCTTATCCTTTGCTGAGCATGTAAATGTTCAAGGAGAGAAGTCCACCTGTTCAGCTTATCGTGGGTGAAGGCAGTGAGGGGGATGCAAGAGTTCAGGTTTGGAAGAATCTAAATTCCAGTGCTGAATGGGAGAAAATGCTGGGGAATGAGGATTGTATATAATATCTGGACCAGACTCAGTGAGCATTGGAGTGATGGGTGATTGGGGCTTGTGTTAAAGATTTAGTTTCCAAGGGCTGGTAAATGAGACCAGGGCAGATCTGTGGAGGTGAAGACAAGACTATGTTTAACACTGAGCTGTACTTCAGAGGGAGCATTATAACTTTAAAAAATTTTTTAAAGTGTTTTTGTGCATTTTATTTCGCAGTTCCAGAGACGAGTTTGCAACTGCATTTACATCTCTTACAGAATTGGGAGGTCCTTTGCATCTCTCTGTTGCTAACTTTTCAGTGTGAATGGGAGCAGAAGTGAGATGCTTCTCTCCACAGTTCCCCTACTAACAAATAACAACTTTGAAATAGTTCACATGGATTCTAAGTGGCCAAATGATGCCTTGCTAACTTGACATAATTCTTCGAAGAGGTAACAACATTTTTTTAGGAAGTGGTAATAACATCTCCTCAAATCTGAGAAGCACACTATAATATTTTTATCTGAGATCCTCCTGTTCCAGTTTTCAAATGAACCTTAATTTACGCTCTCCTTTGTTTCTTCGATGGTCCCTAGAGATTGAGGGTGACCCTGCTTCCACTCAGCTTTTGTGTGTTGAGGCCAGTGTGGGGACCTTAGACTCTTCCACAGATGGGGCAAATGTTCCCTGCTGGGGGTAGGTGGGTGAGTACTTTGTGAGGTGGTGTACTCCTTCTGTCTCTTATTTAGGAGCTTCTCTGTGTTTCCAACACTTGATCGACCAGCAAGCTTTTTTTTTAAAGAACATAACTCTTCTTTAATCATTTTCCTCCTGGGGTCGCATATCTGTTGCTGGAATCCATAAGACCATAAGCCATAGGAGCAGAATTAGGTCATTCGGTCTATCGAGTGTGGTCTGTCATTAACATACGACGTAGAATATTACAGCACAGTACAGGCCCTTTGGCCCACGATGTTGTGCCAACAGTTTATGCTGTTCTAAAATCTATCTAACCCTTCCCTCCCACGTAGCCCTCCATTTCTCTCATTCATGGGTCTATCTAAGAATCTCTTAAATGTCCCTAATGTATCTGCCCCCACCACCTCTGCCAGCAGTGCGTTCCACACACCCACCACTCTCTGTGTGGGGGGGAAAAGGAACTTACCTCTGAATTCCTCCCTATACTTTCCTCCAATCACCTTAAAATTATGCCCCCTTGTGTTAGCCATTTTTGCCCTGGGGAAAAAGTCTCTGGCTGTCCAGATCATGGCTGATTTATGTTTTCCTCTTGAATCCCCATGATTTCCCAGCTCCACCAACCTCCAACTCTGCCACCACTCCTCACCCTCAAATCTCTCTGCCGACTCGCTCCACGGGAACAGTGGAATATTTGGCACCATCCAACTGCCTGCCAGAGCTTTGACGCTGAAAGTCTGCTGATTTTATTTAAATGAGATTCGGTCAGCAGGAGTGCCGATGACATCAGGAGGGTAAAGAAACTGCTTCACCCGCAAGTACCCCGATGTAAGCTTTAAATTATACCTGCATTCACTTTCAGTATCTTATTTAGATAACGCCAGGTGCATGTGAATTATGATTTATAACGTCAAGGAAAACAGAAACAGTTCTTTTCCTGTAAATCATTAATGAAGTCAATAAGTTTGAGCAAAGCCTTTTCTGATGGCTGACCTTTTACAAATATTGCCATAGCCCTGCTGTGTAATTACTTGATTTAGTTAGATTAAATCAATAGATGCATTACTTGTTCAGGACAGGGTATGGTGTACTGAGGAAATGTGACTTAGATTAAGTTTGCCTAGGTGTTCAAAAATGCTTTTCATGTGTTTATTGCTGCAATTACTGACCCATTGCCACTTTTCCCTTTATTGCTTTCATTATCTCTTTGGGATGGATATCAGTAACATTTCATTTCTAGACAGGAGAAAGAAGGCTTTTAGCTTGTTGGAAAAAAAACAGACTGAGTTCTGGACTGAGGGGACAAAGATAGTGGAGGAAATCTTTATTTGACAGTGTAAAGTGGGCAATAGCAAATCATCAGCTTTTTTTCCCCAGATTTATCGTGACTTCAATGGAAATAAGTCAACAGCAATTAGAAATAGACTCAGAATCAGGTTTAGTATCACTGACTTCTGTGACGTGAAATTTGTTGTGTTGCGGCAGCAGTACAGTGTAAAGACATGTAATTACTATAAATTACAAAATAAATAAATATTGCAAAAAAAAAAGGAATAATGAGGTAGTGTTCATGGGTTCATGGATCATTCAGAAATCTGATGGTGGAGGGGAAGAAGCTTTTCCTAAATCATTGAGTGTGGGTCTTCAGGCTCCTGTACCACCTCCTTGATAGTAGTAACGAGAAGAGGGCATGTCCTGGATGGTGAGGGTCCTTAGTGATGGATGCTGCCCTCTTGAGGCACCGCCTCTTGAAGATGTCCTTGTGCCTGTGATGAGTCTACAACCCTCTGCAGCCTCTTGCGATCCTGTGTATTGGAGCCTCCGTACCAGACTGTGATGCAACCAGTCAGAATGCTCTCCACCGTACATCTGTAGAAATTTGCAAGAGGCTTCGGTTACATACCAAATCTCCTCAAACTCCTAACGAAGTAGAGCCACTTTGTGATTGCATCATTGACTGCCAATGCTTTCAGCTGCTTTACATTATTGAACGAAATCAAGATCAGTCTCATCGTTGTTTTGGGGTGGTAGTGAAGAATTTGGGCTTGAGATGACTTTTCAAACGAAGGAAAGAGTTAGTGATGTAGAAGGATTTCAAAAGTGATTTCCAGAGAACTGTAGTGCATGATTCTGAAAGTGCAATTGCCAATGGTGAACCATAGAATAAAGAATAAGCCAATATTGGGAAAGTGAAGTGAAGGTGAAGACCTTGAAGTTAATTTGCAGGCACTGAGGCCCAAAGGAGTTTGGTACAGATAAGGATAATGGACCAGACTTTCAAACAACCAATGCTGTCTTATCGTCAGTAGATTTTGATTACGGGAAGGTGAAAATTAGCATGCTAACTGGAATACCTTTTTAAGAAGTTGAAACTTTAGCTATCAGAAATTATTGGAAGGGAATACAGAGGGGAGATAGGAAATGGAAACATTTTGGAGTTAGAATAAAGTGGTTTTGATGACATATTGAATAGAGGAATAAATTTTGGATAGGGATAAGGAATGTACTCAGATCCTGCATTTTAGTCTAATCTTGAGGTTGGGAGTCAAAGCAGAGGTAATAGGGGACTCAGAGGCTGGCTTCAGTGGGACCAACATCTGAGTTGTCAGAAGTTACTACATGCTGAGGCTTGTTTAGAGACAGGCATTGAATGTGCAGTGATGTCCTCAGGAAAGTGTGAGAGTGGATCTAATGAATTTGGATTTCCACTCTGGACTTTTGTCATCTGACACATGAATGGGAACTTGGGTGGATCAGTCAGTATCCATGCCGAAGGAATTGTTAATATCTCCGCTGTAGCAGGAATCATTGGAACCAGGATGGAGTATGGTCTGGGAACAGTGTAGGCGCAGTGTTATTGTTGACTCGTTCAGAACAAGCCCAGAACAGTGACGGAAGCCCTTCAACAGAGACTGGTCGAGGCTTTGGTAATGGGCATTATGAGGAAATAGGTGATGATATGATGCTTGAATAAGCAAGGTAAGTAATAGGAAATAGTGGAAGGAGAGTGCAGAGGAGTAAATGGATTCCCAGGAGGGAGGAAGCAAGTAGTGTGCATAAAATGGAGAGAACATTAATGAATGTTAGGAGGTGATATTGAAATCAAAAGGTTGAAAGCAGGAAAGTCGGAGGCAAAGTAGGATTATGAATGAAAGGTCTAATAGTCTTTTGGCCTCATTACTATTTTATCGGTACAGTACAAATACTCTCCCTGCTTCTAGTTTCCTGATATCGTAAGAGTGGGCACCTGTCAGGAAGGAGGATAAGGTATGAGTTACAAAAGTCTTACTACTTAAAGCATTCTTTTGCAAAGGCGTTAGAGGTAGCCAGCTTAGCCATTCCAAGCGGAGAGAACTAGGACTGGTGTGAACTAAGAACACATCAGCTATTTCTTTGCAAACTGTGACAGGCTGTTTATTTACCTGATCAATTTGCTGCATGTTTTATGAAGGAATATTGGACATCTATTTAACGTCTGCCTAAGGGTTGAATCAGATGGGGAAATATAATGTCCACTGACTTACAGTTGACATATTCAGGTGAGTAACAGACAGCCAGAAGTTGAACATTTTGATCAAACTAACTAATGAATGATTGTGGAAACATTCTCAAATACTATTCCCCACTTTGACAGACACTATTTCCTTTATTCCTGCTCTGTTTTGGGAGCGCTAGCATCATCCAACATTCATGCCTTTTTGAACTTGCATATCTCTGAACTGTCTGAAGAAACTCCCCTCCAGTCCATCTCCACATTTGGTGGTCTGCAATGGAAAGGAAAATTGAACTATTTCCCTTCCTATTTCTTAATTCTATCCATATGGAGTCTGTTCAAACACAACCTTTAAGTTCGAGTGCTCTGATAAGATCATTAACTAACACTGTCCACCCAACTCCTTGTTTCCCGTTCATTCAGTGTTAAAACCAGGAACTTTAAATTCCTTCCCAAGCAAACCCAATGCGTGTAACCATTACTGCTCCTTGCTCACTTGTTTTGACTGTTTTGCATGTTTATGGTTCTGTCACTCAGTTGACTCCATCATAACATTACCCCTAATGCCATATATTTCCTCAAATTCTACTTTTCACTTATTGGAGTGTTCTGGAATATTATTATGAATTTTTCATTATTTGTTGAATAACATTGGATTGCAAAATGTACCTCAAGGGAAAGAGTGCTGGCAGCATCACTGATAGATTGAGGATAGTGAGCAACAAACATAGAGGAAAAATGAGTTCAGTATGTCTGAGTTCTTGGATAAACAAAGAGAACAAATTACTGATTAAAAGCTGAAATCATTTGGGGGAAAATCTTCCATGAATATCAGTTTACTACAAAAATGAGAGGCTGTTTAAGTGCAAATCTTTCTGAAGATATATCAAAAGACAAACTTTAAAATGTTGCAACACATTCATGTTCTCTGAGCTAGTAAACTTCCCTGCTGTTTCCTTTGTATAATTGTTCCCATTTGTCTCTGCATATAGTTCATTCGCCTTTCTGCCTCCGCACAAAACTAATCAGAATTTGATTGGCTTCCTCGGCGATCTGCTTTCCTTGATTGTGTATTTTCTTTCCCCCACACTTGCTTTCTTAGTGTGTTTTTCAGCTGAATTTGCAAGTCCTCAGTGGATCTCTAAGAAGAGTGAAAAGGAACAGGAAAATCTAGCTGAAGTGTAGGGACAAGGAGGAGAGGAGTTCAGAAAAAGTGACATTAAAAAAATTAAAATTCAGCAAGGTAACTGAAAAGACAAAAAGCCATTGAAGGAAAGGACAAAATACAGTGTGATATTGTTCCCCCAGTTTAATCAAGAGAATAGCAATGATTAAGTCAGGAGATGTCATCAAAAGAAAGGACAAGTAAAATGTTCCTGGATAAAAACTGAATTAAAAAAAATGAGAGAATAAAAAAAAGCTAAAAGGAAAATTGGGTTAAATGAAGTAAAAAGTATTGAACTGTAAAGTAACATCCGACTTGGAGGTTGATACCACTTTGCAACAGTGGATCATAGAGTGTGATACCGATCTTGAATATCCCGTGTTTGAACTTAATTGATGCTGAGCTAACTGACCTTGACAATGGCACCAGTTGCTCTAAACACCTTCACAACAGGGAAGGAAACCTACTCGGGGTTTGTGTTGCTGATCATTATGTTATATCCCCTCCTGGAGGTTGGGATTCTGCATGACTTCATGAGCCCAACATGTAAAGGAATCACTTCCAGTTTCCTTTCACTCATTCCACCCTTTCGCTTGAATCAGTTACACCCTTCGTGTAAACATGACTCACTCATGGATAGACTGTGAAGGGGCCCCAAGTGTTCAGTAACTTCCACGGGGTTTCGTCCAATTATTCAGCTTGACCTTGTTGGAACATTATTGGAACATTGTTGGAAGCACCAAAGCCTGTATAAATGGCTGTAAAATATAACACAGAAATAGACTGTCTGAGCCAAATACTTGACGTATAAAAAACATTTATGTTTCCCTTGAGTATCTTCCCATATTTCATTATTTAATGTTATAATATTCTTTCCTCTCTCAAATATTTATATAATCTCTCTTTAAATGCATCTGTACTATCCTCGTCGATCTCTGCCTGTGGTCACAAGTTTTGTGTTCCCATTTCTCTCTGGGTAAAGTGGTTTCTTATGAATTCCCTATTTGTTTACTCTTACCAACTGGAAAGGTTCTGTAACTTTTTTTTACATTCTCTCCTGGGCTGTACACATTGCTGACAAGGCCAGAGTTTGATGCCTTTCCATAACTGACCATGAGGAGTGGAAGGGAATCACCTTATTGAAGTCATTATGGTGAAAATGCTCCTGCAGTACTGTTGGATAGTGAGGTCCAAGGGAGCATAATCATACGCCACTGATGATGAAGAAGCAGAGGTGAGATATTTCCAATTCAGGATCGTGTGTTACTTCTTGCTGCCTCGGTAAAGCAGCTAACGTAATCAAAGACCCCACCCACCCTGGACATTCTCTTCTTCCCCCCTCCCATTGGGCAGAAGATACAAAAGCCTGAAAGCACGTACCACCAGGCTCAAGGACAGCTTCTATCCTGCTGTTATAAGACTATTGAACAGTTTCCTAGTACAATAAGATGGACTCTTAACCCCTCAATCTACCTTGTTATGACCTTGCACTTTATTGTCTGCCTGCACTGCACTTTCTCTGTAGATCTAACACTATATTTTGCATTCTGTTACTGTTTTTCCTTGTACTACCTCAATGCACTGTGGTAAGGAAATGCTCTGTATGGACAGCATGCAAGACAAGTTTTTCACTGTCGCTTGGTACATTTGACAATAGTAAACCAATTTACTAATTTACCATTGACCTTCTAGATGGTATATGTTATGGATTTGGAAGGTACTGTCGATGACTCCTTGGTGAGTTGCCTTAGTACATTTTACAAAGTACACTGCAGCCACAATGCTTTGGTGGCAAGAAAGTATCAGTCAAGCAGGTTTTTGTTTTGAATGCCCCAGAAAGTCAAGAATCTCAAAGCTGTTCAAACAAAACAACTTGCTTGACCTGCTTTTATCATCCTTAAATATTAACTACATTCACCATTGATGTACTGTGGCTACAATGTGCACCATTTACAGCATACGCTCACCAAGGTTTCATTGACTATACTTTCTATATCTGTGACCTGCCACCTAAAAGGATAAAGAGAACAGGTGATTGGGAATGCCACCGCCTCCAATTCCCATACGATCTTGACTTGGAATGCTCAGGGTGGCTCACATCTGGGCTTCCCCAAAACCCCTTCTCGATGATTTGCAAATACCCAGCCTCTGACCTTGTAGCTGCAGCATTGATATGGCCAATCCATTTAATTTCCAGTCAATGATGAACCCCAGAATGTTGACTGTGGGGGATTCAGGGACTGTAATAAAGGTTAATCTCAAAGGGAGGTGGTTAGACTTTCTTATTAGAGATGGCCATTGCCTGAATCTTCTGTTGCATTGAATGCTACGTTCCACTTTTAAGGCACGAGAGACTGCAGATGCTCATCTGGAGCAACACACAAAGTGCTGGAGGAACTCAGCGGGTCAGGCAGCATCTGTGGAGGGAAATGGACAGTCGACGTTTTGGGTCAAGACCCTTCATCAGGGCTAGAAGGGAAGAGGGCAGAAGCCAGAATAAAAGGGTGGGGGGAGGGGGTGGGGGGGTGACAGGTGAGACCAGGTGGGAGGGGGAAGGTAGGTAGGTGAGGGAGTGGTGGAAGTGGGAATGATGTGAGAAACTGGGAGGTGGTGGGCAGAAAAGGCAAAGGGCTGAAGAAGATGGAATCTGATAGGAGAGGACAGCAGACCATGGGATAAAGGGAAGGAGGTGGGTGGGTGACGTGTAAGTTCATGTCTGAATCCTATTTAGGTCTTCCTTCCATTAGGCCTGGGCTGTTTAATTATGTGAGGTTGTACTTGTTTCTGAACATTGCACAATTATCAGCAACTGTTCCCATTTTTGACCTTGTGATGTAATGAATATCATTGATGAAGCATCTAAAGGCGATTAGTTCTTGGGTGCTGCCCTGAGGATCTCCTGCAGGGAAATCCTCATGTTGAGATTGTCCTTCTACAACCACAACCTTTTTCTTGTTTGCTGGTTATGACTCCAGCTAGTGAAGAGTTTTGTCAGCTTAATCCCTCTGACATTACTTTTTAACTCTTGCTATTTACTGCATCTCCCTATCTAATGATGCCTTGATGTCATCTCATCATTGGAATCCATTGTCTTTTGTCCATGTGTGACTCAAGGCTGCAATGAGGTTCAGAGTCGATAGTTCCAGTGGAATCCAAAATAAGCATTTGTGACAAGATTATTCATGTGCCACTTGATAACAGTGTCCGTAACATCTTCCAGCACTTTGACAGTGATTGAGAGTAGGATGATGAGGCAGGAATTGGCCAGGTTGGATTTATTTTCCTTTTGTAGACAGGACATACCATCAGGCAGAAGATACAAAAACCTGAAAGCATGTACCACCAGGCTCGAGGACAGCTTCTATCCTGCTGTTATACGACTATTGAATGGTCCCCTGTTGCAATAAGATGGACTCTTGAATCTCACAACCTACCTTGTAATGGCTCTTGCACCTTATTGTCTGCCTGCACTGCACTTTCTCTTTAGCTGTTACACTTTATTCTGCATTCCGTTATTGTTTTCCCTTGTACTACCTCAACGTGATGAAATGATCTGTATGGATGGCATGCAGAACAAAATTTTTCACTGTACCTCAGTACATGTGACAATAGTAAACCAATTTACCAAATATTCTCAGGCAGTGAGTGAAGTATCTGGAGTGTAACAGCTTGGGTGGAGGCATCACTATCAAGACCCATATCAAAACATCTTATAAACCTAAAGATCTCTTTTACATCTCCTGCAAATTTTCAATTTTCAAGCATGTTTATTATTTCCTGACAGGAATAACTTAGTATTTCTGAAAATACAAATTAGAAACAGGAATCCGTCTCCCAGACCCTCAGACTGCTGTCTTTCACTTAGATGACGGTTGATCTGATTGTAACATCAATCCACATTCCAGTTTACTTATGCTAACTTTTCATCCCTTGCTTATCGAGTACCTAATGCCCCTGCCTCAAAAATATTCAAAGACTCTGCATCTACCCTGCTTTGAGGAAGAGAGTTCCAAAGACTCATGACTCTCTGACAGAAAACAAATTGCCTCAGCTCCACCTTAAATGGATGACCACTTATTTTTAAACAGTAATCCCTATTTCCAGACTCTCATTCAAGAGGAAATGTTCTCTCCACATCCACCCTGTAAAGACCACTCAAGATTTTATACCATCTGGTACCATCCTTGGGATTTTTTATTGGGATTTTTGTACCGCTTTTTATAACATGTCAAACAGATTCTGCACAGTACTCCAAATGTGGTCTGACCAAGGTCTGTTTGAGGGTTGCATAACTTCTCTATTTTTAAGTTCTGTCATTCTAGATCCTAATGGTTGGCATACTTCTTATAGTGGCCCTATTGACCTGGATTGTTACTTTTAGTTATTGTTGTATTTTATTCTCTGAGAACTCTTTGTTCCTTACCACATTTAGATCTGTTTTCCTACTAAACTGCCAACTGCTTACCTCAATTATTAAAATGCACCGTGTTGAATTCATCTATTTTGAAATTTATTCCTTAATTATATTCACATTTTGCAAGCTTATTAATGTCTTCATGTTACTTGTTGCTATGTTCTTTAGTGTTGACTGTCCCTCCCAATTCGGTGCTTTCTACAAATTTAGAAAACATATTTTTGATTCCTGTGAAAGCTGTTGTGAACTCAAATGTCTCCAACACCGATCCTCATGGGACTTGACTCCCCATACGTGTTGCATTGGACAGCTACACTTTACTTCTACTCTACTTTCTTAGCCAACAAACCATCCATTCTCTTATTCATCCACTGATGTCCTCACTTTTGACAATATTCATTAGTCTATTAATGAGTCACTTGGAGATCTAGATAAATTTACAACACTCCCCTACTTGTTCTCTGTTAGCTTTTCGAAAACTTGGTGGTGTCCATCAAACAAGATTTTCCATTTTAAAATCCAGACTGAATATCATTATTATATTTTTAGTTTCTTATTGCTTTTCTTCTTCGTTGGTGGGTATTCTGTTATTTTCATTCCCAATGTTCTTAAATTCACTGGCCTATAATTCCCTGGATATTGCTTGCTCACTCCTTGAACATAAGTATTACTTTAGATACCTACCTGTTCTTTGACACCACCCCCTTTGGTAACAAATTATTACCTGTGTGTAAATGTGCCCTGTTATCTTTTTTCAAGATTCTTTGAAAATACGCATATTGATCCATCCCATTTAGCGTGTGATTATTTTGATGATTATTTTATTTTAAATGATTGATAATCACATCTAACAACGTCATGTCTGCCTTATCTGGCTTTCTGTTAAATGTGGAATCAAAATTTCCTGCCACTTTGCCATCCATTGCCAATGATGTTATTGTGACCATCCTTGAATGGCTTCACTCCTATCCTGACTGATCAATTTACGTTGATATGAATCTGAAGTATTTTACTATTTTGTTTTATATTCCTTATTTTCATAGCTCTTCTTTGCCCTTTCAGTTGCATTTGACTCATTTCCTCCTTTTAACATGCTCATCCATATACTGTTAATGCACTTTGCATAAGCTCCTTTGTAACATTCAATCTTTCTCTTGTCATTGTTTATTCATGGTGTCTCATTACAGTTTAATTTGTTCTTGTTTATTCATGGAATATATTTTTTCCTGGACTCTTTTGCACATCAGATTAAAAGTTTCAGGTTTAAATTGCTTTTTACATCACTGTTTGCCAATAATTTCGGTCCATTTTGTTTTCCCATGTTCTAAAACTGGCTTTTCTCCAGTTCATAACTTTGCTCTTCATCATAATTGTCTTCCTCAGTTCAAACATTATATTGTGGTCATTATTACTTAACTGTTCCCCGACTTGTATTTCTCTCTTCTGCGCAGATTCAAACCTCATCATGAAATTCTGTAACAAATACCTCCCTGTTGACATGATAGATACACAGTTAGGAAGTTGCCTTGCACTTGTAGGACCTCTCTCCCCTTGTCTCATTCCCTACCTTTCCTTTCCAACTAACTTTGGTGTCATAATCAAGGGGTTTGCATGTTCTTTCTCAATTTCCCTTCCATTATTAGGTTGCCTGCAGGCTACCTCATTTGGCCTTTTTAAAAAATCTTTTTAGGGGATTCTGTCTTGTTCAGATGGATACTGAGCAATTTTTTCTTCTATTGCAATTGAGTCTGTCCCTGTTATCACCCCTGCCTCTTCTAAATGCATTATATCCTTCAGTTCTTTTATTCATGATCCTAATTTTTCTGTAGCCACATCTCAGTAATCATTGCTATTTCTGGTTCTAACTGTTATTGTCTACAGTTCCCCTGATTTACTAAGATGCTACACTGTATACATTGCAGTACTGCCAGATCAACCCATTTTAGATTTTTTTTCATTCATTCATTGGGAGTGGACATCATTCGCAAGCTCGGTGTTTGTTGTCCATCCCCTTTGGTCTTTGAACTGTTTTTTTCAGATGTCCAAGAGCATTTAAGAATTAACCACTTTGCTTGAATCACAAGTAAGCCAAAATGCTAGACATCCTTCCTAAAGGACATTAGCAAAACAACTGGGTTTTTAATGACAACCTGGTGGTTTCACAGTTACATTTTTATTCTTGAGAAATAATTTACTGAATTTATTTTGCTAGATGATAGGATGGGATCAGAATTCATGCTTCTGAGCTATTACTCCAGGATACTAGTTCCGATACCTGTAGGAAGAACTTGGACCAGTGAGTAACCATGACAGCGGTTCCTCCTGTTTCATTTCTTGTAGATCTTTGCCAAACTGGTGGTCCCCATGAGTTTCATCCGACACAATTATATCCAACTATTTACAAGTGGAATTCTTGATCGATTGATTTTGCATCTTTATCTAACCCAAGTGTGGAAATATGTTATAAAAATACTTGCCGTTCACTGCAAGGTTTGTGCGCTGGCCTCACTTACCAGGATTCTGACTCTGGAGGCCCACCTGAGGTTTAGAAATCTTGAGGTACCAGTAAACATAAACTCTGACTCCTGCAGACCAGCTGGGCCTCCAGGCTGACACAAGACAAGGAGAGGGTCCTCAGGTTATGGCACATTACCAGTAGAGGCTGATAGAAGAGGAAACTAGGAAGTTATACCCGCCAAGTGCCTTTAGAGACACAGCTTCATCTTTATAACCCTTGATGGAAGAGCAATGTGTCTGGCAGCTGGGATTTACTAAGGGAGGTGTTGACTGAGATCCACTATCCACTCCAGACAGAGTGTTACCCCATAACCAAGTCTGTACCAATCACCTTGTCAATTGTGCAATGGCCCCCAATCTCTGGGTACATTTCAGGTGGTGGAGGAGGGGGTGGGGTGGCTGATATTGGTTGTATATTGCAAGCTTGCAGCCCTCTGGATGTGAAGGATGACAGAAGTTCTCAAGCAGAAGGAAATTTACCTCCTTCCTCTAAGGTAGAGCAGAGGCAGCATGAACATACAACAAAGTCAGTCAAAGTCGAGTTTATTGTCATATGCACAACAGACTGATACCCTGGAGACGAGGCTAGGGGGAGAGCTATGTCTCCTGTCAAAGCTGTCAAGGTGTTACAAGTATTTTCAAGTGTAACTGACATACCAAGACATCTGAAAACTATCTACATTTCTTTAACTAGTTAAGTCAAATTCAAAGTCATGTTTATTGCCATCTGCACAAGTCCATATGTGCACAGGTACAATGAAAAACTCACTTGCAGCAGCATCACAGGCACAGAGCATCAGATAAGCAGCATTTGCAAGAAAAACATAGACAAATACAATTTTTTTCAAGAAAGAACACAATTAGAACAAAAAAAAAACCCAATTAAAACAAAAAAGGGCAAGTCTTTTCCTATTTTCTGCCCTGAAGAAGGGTCCTGACCCAGAACATTGACTGCCTGCTTTTCTCCACGGACGCTGCCTGGCCTACTGAGTTCCTCCAGCATCGTCGTGTTTTTCTTCTAGATTCCAGCATCTGCAGTCCATTGTTTCTCCAGTAATATAAACATTGCAAGCATCTTATTGAGCATTGCAGGCCAAAAGTTCATTGGCAAAGAAGCTATGAACATTTTAAAGCAACACACAGTGCTGGAGGAACTCAGTGGGTCAGGCAGCATCTGTGGAGGGAGATGGACAGTCGACGTTTCGGGTCGAGACCCTTCATCAGGACTGGGAAGACAGAGGGGAGATAGCCGGTGTAACAAGGTGGGGGGAAGGGGTGGGGAAAGAGCTGGGGGGTGACGGGTGGATCCAGGTGAGGGGGGGGTGATAGGCAGGTGGGGGGGGGGAGAGTGGGAGTGATGTCGGAAGCTGGGAGGTGATCGGTGGAAGTGACAAAGGGCTGAAGATGGAATCTGATAGGAGGGGACAGTGGACCCTGGGATAAAGGGAAGGAGGTGGGGAGGGGAACCGGAGGGAGGGACGTGTGGGTGATGGGCAGGTGGAGGGGGGAGGGGAAAGAGAAGGGGTGACGGGGGCCAGTGGGATGAGGGAAAAAAGGGGGACAGAGGGGAGTGGTTACTGGAAGTTGGAGAAATGGATGTTGGTGCCGTCAGGTTGGAGACTGCCAAGGCGGAAAATGAGGTGCTAATGTTGATTTTCAGAAGTTTCAGAAAAAACTGGGCTTAGATACAACTCCATGACATCACTACCAGGCACGGCTGAGCATCTTCAGAGGTTGCAAATATTGCGCAGATCATGTTGCTTATTAATTCAGAGGCTGCTCGGGATGGCACTGAAATCCTGCCACAAAGTAAACAGCCCATCTAGCCCAAGTTTCTTTACCTCATGCTGCGGCCACAAAGAGGATGGCAAATGTCCATTAAAACTCTTTGAGAACAAATCCTTTGGAGGTTTCATTTAACAGTTTCATGATGTATCACAGAAAAGGGAGGCTGCTCCCTTGTCAGGAAATGTTGGCTTGGAGACAGGGGGCGGGATTTTACTGGATAAATGAGTGGGAGGAGGAGTGCCGGTCTGTACAGTGGCACAGTGAGCCACAGTAGCTCAGACAGAGCTGTACTTCTAAACTTAGTGTTGGATATTGCAGAATTATCTGGGGCTTTTTACAGCTGTGTGGCTCAAAACAAAAGCAAACCGTGGTATATGAAAGGGGCTTTGTGTTTGGACAGAGCTGTGAGCCGATTTACAATGTGGAAGGGAGAATTTAACACATTTTTCTGGCTGTGCAAGCACCATAAAACTGAGAGGAGCGCGGGCTCTCGATGACAAGTGCAAATATTTGCTGCAAGATTAATGTATCCTGTGAAAATAGTGGCAAGAGTGGACTTCTGCGTAATAAAGCATGAGGTAGTGTTAATTTACCTGGACAGGCAAACCTTCGTGGAAACCTTTGCATTTGGAAGTCTTTAAGGAATCATGAATTTGTCATCCGTAACTGGTACTTCAACTCTTATGTGAAATGTTCAACTGAAGCTTTATTTCAACTGGTTCAAGCTTTTGAAATTTCTGAAGACAGATTTATTTTTGCAGCCCTCCTCCACTCCCTCCCCTCTCTATCAGCCTACTTGTCCACTGAAGGAGGCACATTCATGCATTGCTTCTCCCACTGCAAATCACTTTTCTGAGCTCAACAGAGCTCTGAATTCATCGTGTCATACTGCATTCTTCAAGCTTGCTACTCCGATGAGACCCTACAGTGTGTGGCTGAAGGCAGGACTTTGATCGTTATGAGTGGGGAGTGCTGACCCTTAGTACAGACTTGTTCTTCTGAGTACAGACCGTGTGGGCGGACCATACATCCTGAAGCAATGCAGTTTTTCAGTGGGATAACAACAATACACTGAGGAAGATGGTAAATTTCTTTCAATTCACCTTTTGAAATAGCTGTAAACTTAGTGTTTAATGGTTCTGGGGCCCACAATAACAGTTTGAATCCTAAATGAAAATCAAGACAAGATTTAGGAAGTAGTAACATTAAGAAATATTCTTTGAAATGTTATGTTTTTTTTGGTTATTATGTGTTTTTAAAAAAACTGTTTAATCAGCTCTGCATTTATTACAGATAAATCCTTATTTCTGTTCTTTTTGCAAACCATTAGATATAACTAAAGTGTGACTGCTTCCGATAGACTTTTATGGAAATGATGTTGCGAAGAATTAAGTTTCACAATTAGCAGAGGTTTCTCTTCAGTACTTGGTTTATTTTCCTGTCATATTGAGATACTAAATTGGAATTGATCGATTCATCTTTGGGGAAGGAGTGAACATCATAAAGATGGTAATAAGGTTTAAAAAAAATCAATAATCACTTGTTGAAGTTATTGTCCATGAGCTCCTGTATTGCCTTATCACAGGCCTTGTGTTTGAACCCACAACCCACACCCCTTCCATTCACACAGCAGAGAAGGACTAAAATCAAGATGGTGGGCCGAAGGGCCTGTATTGTGCTATATTGTTCTATGGTTCTAAATTGAAGAAATTGATCAAGAAGGATTAAAATCAAAAATCAAGAATCAAAGAGACATTTAAGAGACTCTTAGATAGACACATGAATGATGGAGAAATGGGGGGGCTATGTGGGAGGGAAGGGTTAGATAGATCTTAGAGCAGGATAAAATGTTGACACAACATTGTGGGCTGAAGGGCCTGTACTGTGCTGTAATGTTCTATGTTAAAATCAAAATTCCATTTCCAAATTGCCATCTTCCCTGTCTCCAAAATATTCACAGCAGGGATTCAGGCCCTCACTGATATTCTTGTTATTAACATGTGAGACCCTTCTGAAGATTCAGAAGGTGCAGCCTCATAACTTCACCCAGTCTGCACTGAAGTGTTACTTAAGCAAGAGGGGATTTTGGATTCCATACCCCATGAGCAGAACCACGACAGGACACACTGACCAACAGGATTCAGAAGTTGTAAAAGCCTGGAAATTATTGCATTCAGTGTTATGTGATCAAAGGTTTTCTCTTCTGGAGAGAAACACAACATCGACCACCCCTAGGTTGCTTCACTTTGAACAGAAAATATAACCAGGCGGATGCGTGGTGATTTCATTCCCTGTGCAGCTCATTGCAGGAGTGCCTGGAGCTCATTGTCCTGGGGGCAGGCACCTGTTGTTGGATGCTCTGGGGACAACGGCTGTTCAAACGTCAGTGCCGAATCTCTGACACCTGCAGAGCACGTGCAGTACCAACCCATAATCGTCAGCCCTCTCCACGTGTAGAGCAACCCTCCAATCCCCTCTGTGCTTCCAGTCTGTGGATTCCTGTTAATGGGATCTCCTCTTACCCACCGCCCCGCGCCCCCCCCCCCCCCCATAACTGCTGCTTCAGAACCTCTCCCTCAGCCCCTGTTGGCTCCTGTAACCCAGTGCACCAACAACCTACTCTCTCCAATTCCACCCTCACCATCCCTGACGGTCTGCTAGCCCTCACCACTCTCAGAACCCAGCTACTTCCCATGATCTCTGGGCTCTGGTGATTGGCTCTGGAGGTATCCCAGACCCAGTCTCAGCGACAAAGAACCAGCTGGCACTTTGAACCTACAGTGTTTTAAGTACAGACTTGGCTCTTTATGGACCAGGTGGACATGAAAGATCCTCCCAGGACACTCAAGATTGATTCCTCCCCACCATTGAGGATATCTTTGAGAGGAACCAACAATCTGCTGGAGGAATGGGTCGAGCAGCATCTGTGGGGGGTGGGGGGGTGAAATTGTCGATGTTTCGGGTCAAGACCCTGCATCAGGGCTGAGAGGGGAGATGGCCGGTGTAGAGAGGAGAAGGGGAGTGGTGAGAAAGGATTCCAAGGTGATTGGTGGACTGAGGAGGGGTGTGAGATGACAGGCAGGTAGTGCCAGGTAGGGGAGAGGAGCAGGGCTCTCCACTCAGCCCTGATGCAGGGCCTTGACCCGAAACGTCAACAATTCCTTTCCTCCCACAGATGCTGCTCGACCCACTGAGTTCCTCCAGCAGATGTTTGTTGTTCCAGGTTCCAGCAGCTGCAGTCTCTGGTGTCTCCATACATCAAGAGGCGGTGCCTCAGGAGAGCGGCATCCATCATTAAGGACCCTCACCATCCGGGACATGCCCTCTTCTCATTACTACCATCAGAGAGGAGATACAGGAGCCTGAAGACTCACAATCAATGATTCAGGAACAGCTTCTTCCCCTCTGCCATCAGATTTCTGAATGGTCCATGAACACTACCTCGTTATTCCTTTATTTTGCACTATTTATTTTGTAATTAATAGTAATTTTGTGTTGCACTGTACTGCTGCTGCAAAGCAACACATTTCATGTCATACATCAGTGATAATGAACCTGATTCTGAAATATCCCAAGCCATGGTCATTTTTGAAATATTTGAGGATTGTAGGGACATGTGATCACAGAAACAGGCCCTTCAGCCCATCCCTCCATGCTGACCCTGTTGACCCATCTAAATTAATCCCATCTGCCCACATTAGGATTATATCCCACTATGTCTTTCCTATTGAAGTGTCTGTCTAACTGCCTCTTACATGTAGTGATTGTGTCGGACTCCACTGCCACATCTGGCAGTGCGTTCCAGGTATCAACCACTCTCTGTGTAAAAAAAAACACAACAACAAACAAACAAACACTTATCCTTAAGGTCCTCTTTAAAACTCCTGTGTATCACCTTAAAACTATGCCCTCTTGTTTTTGATACCCCTACCTCTGGAAAAAGATCTTGACTGTTGACCCTATCTGTGCCTCTCATAATCTTATATGCCTCATCCAGTCATTCCTCAGTCTCCTTCCCTCCAGCCTGTCCAATCTCTCTCCACAACTAAAGTCCTCCAATTCCAACAAACATCCTGGTGAATCTCCTTTGCACCCTCTCCATCACAACCCCATCTTTCCTGTAGTGAGGCGACCAGAACTGCATGCACTACTCCAAGTGTGGTCCGACCAGAGTTTTGGGAAGTTGCAACATAATGCCTCACACTGCTTGTGACTCACTCGGCAGTCTCCCTGGATATGGCTTGAATGTGATCGCCTTTGCGCCCTTCATTTACTGAGGACTATTTGTGTGAGTCCACACTGCCAAATTCCGACTCCAGCTTGCCAGCCACATTGTGGATGTTGACATGGTGATAGCCAGGCCCCAGGAATCCTCGGGGTTCCTATAATCTCCAGGGGCAGAGACCCCTAATGCCAAATGTGTGATTCTTCAGCCCCTCCCCTACATTGGGGAGCATGGAAGTTGAGAGCAGATTTGTATCACAATAGGCTAGTGGAAGACGGACAGTTCCAGCCCAGGCATCTCCTGTGCCGCTGGTGAAATATTTGTATTTGTGAATTGAAAGTAATTTTGCAACAGGAAATGTCAGCATTGTTGTGCAAGGTCCAACACAGCTGCGCAAAAGTAACCGATGTTCTTGAAAAGTATAGCTACTCAAAGTAGGTGCCCATTTATGTCCTGAACAAAAACAATCCATATATTCTTCAACGAGTCAAAAACAAGAACTGCCAAAACATCAGTACAGTGAGAACACATTTCACAATGTGACAGTGTAAGAGTGTATGGATGTAATGGTGTACGTCCCTGGGTTCAAAACTCAGAGCTTATCTCACCAGTTCATGAACCCTGAATTTTGATTTTAATAATATAAAAGTCTTTGAAAGTTTATCCGGTATTGATTAAAGTGACTGTGCAGCCAGATTGTCAGGAATGAAGTTTAAGTCTAGCCTATGTTTGACAGCAATTCCCACATCAATGTGCTGACCCTGGACTGTGAAACTCCAACTCTGGACTGCTGACTCTGGACTAACAGGATTGCCAGTGGTATCAAAACTCCTGTGGAAGGGAAATGCTTCACAGACTGTTGAGTTTAGGTTTCTTATGGCAACGAGGCGTTGTCAATGAATGCTCCCTTGGCAGGCACCTCCGGTCCCCAGAATTAACATAATCATATGCCCCAACATCCCCGTATTAAAGAAGAAGTCACACATAATGATGTGCTCATCATCAAAAATAATAAAATGATGTTTAACAGAGGATGTTTAACTGAAGGAACGAGTGCCTAGCGATTGGCCATGCATTTATTTTTATGCTTAATGGGTGTGGTGTTTACACCAGTGTCCAACAAGAGCAGCCTTCAGAAAATTGCTAAATTGGAATTACTTACTTTTAACAGATTGTCAGGATAGTTTTCATACTGCTGGCACATGTATTTACCTGCAACGGTTGCAGCTGCTGCAACTTCGCCACTAGGAATCACAGCAGCAGGTCTCGGCCTTCAAGGATGCTCTCCCTGACAGCCACAGACCAGAAATGGCTGGCCTGGAGGTGAGGAATAACGCAGGAGATGGGAAGCATGTGTTCTCAGTGCGTGTGGCCACTCCATCGCACTGTTGCCAATGGTGTTCAAAGACTGAGCCCGTGCTGTTGAGAGTCTACAAAAATCACTGACACCCAGCAACGGTGTAACAAATATACACAGTATTGAAAGCTCAGGCAGGTACATACAGACAGTAATTCTTCAATATCCCAGCTAGAAACCCATAATTGAAGTATCCTTGCTGACTTTCCGTGTGATTTACTCTTTTCCTTAAGTTAGAAATGCAGGTTGTACGTTGTATGTTATTCCCGCAACTTCCATTGATGAGGCAGAGGAGAAGTGTTGATGGTGTGATGAATGTCATCACTTCCATGAAAAATAACAGCCATGTTGAGATGAATTCTGCCCCAGAAGTTTCTGGCCCAATTTCAAGTGGGCTGGGACTTCACCAGAAGTAGCAAAATAATTTCAGGATGGGATTTCTGTGTAAAAGAGGGTGCATCCATTCGAGTCTCTAGGTAAAAGTGCAGGAGGCTGACAGCATTTGACAAAAGAGGTGGTTTTAAAGACGGAAGGGGAAGTTCAAAGGCAACTAGAACTCTGAGAATTGGAAGTGAAATAGTGGAAGAGGCAACGATCAAGAGGCTGGAGGCAGACGGATGGAGAATATGGAATGGCTTCTAGAGTAGCAAAAGGAAGATGTGAAAAAGTGAGCCAACTTTGTTTTGAGGATCTATAATCCAAGTAGCTGAGGTACCAGGTTCCGTTGTGGAGCACGGGTGAAGGGAATAACTGGCGTTTAAGATGAGATGTGGGATAAGGAACAAATGCCAACAATCGGACAATTGGTAGTTTATGGAGGGTTGAAGGTGAAGGGTTAGATGGCGGGGTGGTGGAGAGGTCGAGCTGGCTGCCGTTGATGAGTGATTGTCAGATTTTGCTGCCTTGTTGATGTTGTTCCATCTCGTTAATTCCTCTCCCATTCAAGTGCCGGTTGGTGGTATTGTATATCGTGTGATGCCCTTTCAAACCTTGATTCTCTTTTTCTTTCAACTCTTGGAAAATGGTCTTCACAAATGACATCGACTGTCTGTTGCTGCTGGAACAGTCAATGTCACTTCCTATTCCCTTATCAATGCCTTCTTCTCAGAACTCCACATCCAGATAATGTCCCACTAGTTTGGAAACTTATATCCTCCAAGATACCGACGCTTTCTAATCGAGTGTGCTTATGATGCGTATGTTCTAAAGTGAGGTTATTTTGTTCCTTGTTTAAACAGAACACACAGACTTCATTATAAACCTTCCCTTCCAGTCTAGGACCTGTCGACTTGTGCCTTATGGCACCTTCCCATGCAACTGCAGGTGATGCGACATCCGTCCTTTCGCCTCTTTCCTTTCCACCGTCCAGGAACACAAACGTTCTTCCCAGGTTGAAGAAGCGATCCACTTACGCAAGAACGCAAGACAATAGGAGCAGGAGTAGGCCGCTCGGCCCCTCAACCCTGCCCTACTGTTCAATATGATCATGGCTGATCTATGCTGGCCTCAACTCCTCTGCCAGTTCCCCATTACCCTCAATTCCTCGATCTTTCAAATATCTTTCTCCGCGGATGCTGCCTGGCCTGCTGAGTTCCTCCAGCATCTTCATGTTTTTCATCTAGATTCCAGCATCTGCAGTCCTTTGTTTCTCTTTCAAATACTTATCTGTCTCTAACTTAAATATATCTAATATTCTATCTTCCACCCACCTCTAGGGCAGAGAATTCCAGAGCTTCACGACCCTTTGGTAGAAGAAATTTCTACACATTTCGGTTTTAAATTACCTGCCCCTAATTTTGCAACTGTGTCCCCTTGTTTACTCCCCCTTGCACTTACAATCTCGTGTACTGGTTCTCAGTGCACCCTCTGATCAGTCCAGTAGTGTCAGCAGGCCCTAAGATCTGGAATTCCTTACTTAAACATCCCTGCCTCTTTATTGCCCTGTAAGATGTTCCTTGAAGCTTACCCTTTGGATCAATATTCTAGACATCTGCTCAACTGAAGCAGACGTTCTGTTGCCCACAAACTGCCACTCTGCTACACTAGTTTTTCCAGCGTGACCTCTGTCATCATTTTCCCTTGGGAGACCCTGGGTGGGAAGGTCAAGGGAGACGTCAGAGGGAGGTTTTTCACCCAGAGAGTGGTTGGTGCATAGAATACGCTGCCTGGGGTGGTGGTGGAGGCTGATACGTTGGTCAAGTTCAAGAGATTGTTAGATAAGCAAATGGAGGAATTTATGATAGAGGGATATGTGGGAGGAAGGGGTTAGATAGTCTTAGGACTGGTTTGAAGGTCGGCACAACATGGTGGGCCGAAGGGCCTGTATTGTGCTGTATTGTTCTATGGTTCTATGGACCGGCTCCCAGCACTTGAACACCAGCCTGCCTTCTCTGGGGCTGCCTTCATGCAGACAGCCGCTGCTCTCACAGAACGGCTTTGGCAGCTGGTGTGGCCTCAACCCCAGGCTCGTTCTCATTTATAATTGTGCAGCAACACTCAGGACACACAACCAAAGTAAAATTATTGTTAAAAATTGATTTTATAAAAAGTATAATTTAAAAAAACTTGAGACGAGCACTCACACTTTAAAAGAATCATTAAAACTTTTTTTTAAAAATAATGAATATACAACTACTTACAATTTCCACAGGCACGGTAGTGTAGCGGTTAGTGTAATGCTATTACAGCACCAGCGACCCGGGTTCAATTCCCGCCGCTGTCTGTAAGGAGTTTGTAAGTTCTCCCCGTGTCTGTGTGGGTTTCCTCCGGGTGCTCCCGTTTCCTCCCACAGTCCAAAGATGTACAGGTTAGGAAGTTGTGGGCATGCTATGTTGGCGCCGGAAGTGTGGCGACACTTGCGGGCTGCCCCCAGAACACTCGACGCAAAAGGTGCATTTCACTGTGTGTTTCGATGTACATGTGACTAATAAAGATATCTTATCTGATTTCTCCCATTTGACTCTGTGGGGACCACTGTGTTTAGCCCAGCAGTCAGATTTCCCAGCCTGAGAGCTGCGGTGTCTGTAGACTTGCTGAAGTTGCTGCTTTCTAAGGCAAATGAGGTTAACAACAAACTCGGGAGTCAGCTCCCGAGTAACAGCAGTGTCTGGTGCAATAATACATCCAAAGGCATACCATGTGGTACACACGTCCCAAAGATACGCTCACACTTCAATAAACTAGTCCACTGGGCTGCAGAAAGCATCCAGTGGAACAACACAGGGGCAACCACAGCAAGGGAGCCAGGCAGGAGGTGCCACCACTGACCTAGGGCAATGCCAGCACTGTCCAACAGGACTTCTATGAGGATATCAGGGAATATGCCACTGCTAGCACAGGCATTAGGGTGGAGCATTTGCCCCAATGACTTTTCATCTGCTCTATCGAATTCTACTTGATAACGTGTCTGTAAAGTATCTCTGGTTGTCTGACTATATCAAGGATCGTTGTTACTGTTAATTTACAATACAGTTCATGGTATTTCTGTCTCATGATTCACACCTAAACTCACTTCAATTGAACACTAATATGACAACAAACCCAAGATTTCTCAGCATAAAACCACTGAGTTAACAAGGAGTACGGAACTGAGGGGACAATTCAATCAACTGTATTTTGTTGAATGATGGATTTAGGCTCAAGGGGCCGGTGGCCTATTCATGCTCTTAATTTATACGTTCATACACAAATTTACTTAATAAAATCTTCTTGTTTTATAATCCAGTAAATGTAATCAATGTTAGAATGGAATAATAAATGATTTAGGATTTACAGTTCCCTGGAGTTGCCTCTAGTGGAATGGTCTCTTGTAATAACGTAGGCAAAGCATTAAGTATGAAAGTGGAACGCTGCCTTTCACTTCATTTGTTATTTGCGGAGATTCAGATGTGAAATGCAAGTTAAGTGCCTAGAGAGCAAAGTTTTCTGAACAGCTTTCAGTAAAAAGCAAAGATCAAGGTATGGGGACACTCTCCTCCTTTCTGAAGTTAGGAAAACAGATGACTATTGCCAAACTAACATATAATTTAATACCACTGACAATTTAGGAGAGTGCAGAAACACGTCATTCAATTGCAGTTTCTTGGTTTCAAAATAAAATAATAATGATATTTTGCTCGAGTTTGACATAACATTATGATGACATTCATAACCAATTGATTGGAAGGCATTACTTGATGAAATCTGCGATTCCAACAGGAGTTGTAAACCATCTACGTTAAAGAGATATGCAGCAATATTTAACCAGAAAACATAGAGGTGTGTTTGCCAGTTTTGACAGCAGTCATTTCTGAGCTTTACTTTCCCAAAAGTAACGGGAAAACCTGGTTCTGTTGTTGTTAACATATACTCTACCATGCTACATATACCACAGTGGTATATACCACCATGCTGATGTCAAATGGGGGATTGGTATCAGAAAGATTTAAGCTATTTCTTGTGAAAAATATACAGGTGCTGTCGTAGTTACTTATTGACCATTAGCCAGAACAATTGGAGCTTGTCTTGTTTAACTTAATGGGATGCCTGCCTTACTTTGGATGGGCTGCATGTAATAAGGGCTTAATGCAATTGACTAGTTTGTATCCATTGCTGCACCCTGTACTGATGGTTAAGTCTTGTTTATATCCTGAATTTTTCTTTCATCTGTCTGCTTTATTCTTTGCTAATTTGTATTTGCCTTTGAGTTCTAAAACAGAAGGAAAGTCCAGGAACAAGCACACCCGATCACGTCTGCTGATAATTTTGATTTGCTGTCTCTTGTTTAAAAAAAATAATTCAGGAGCTGAGTTAATTCATTGTTCACACTCAACATCCCATTATGCAAAACTCATTTGATTTGTACCAAGAAAATCTTTAGCCTGGTGCAGATGAATCACTTCCGCAAAATGACCACCTCTTCACTCATTGTATGTCACATGATTTGCAGTGATCTTTGCCTTCTGCAGACAAAAGATCCGAGCTTGTGAACAATTGGGGCCAGTGCCCTCCACAATGACTAGCAGTTTTTACAGACCAATGGGAGGTCTCTAATCTGGTTGGGGAGGAGATGAGAATTCAATTACTCAGGTCCCAAATCAAAACAAAACAACTTCTAGTCCACCCACAGAGAAGAATTCACATCCATTCTGCAGGAGAAGGCAGTGCCAGTGACGCTCCTTTTTATGAGGGCTGCTCTTTCTGGTCTTCAGTTATGCCTTGTGTGTCTGCAGTTTGATTGGTTGAGCCCCAACAACAATCACTAATCTCAATTACATCCAGTGCAGAACAGTTTGCTTCATCAAACTAGTACAGGTCCTCCCCAGGTTATGAATGCCTGACGTATGTACGCCTGTACATACGCGCCAGTGTTTGGGAGACCAGTAGGACTGATTTGTCAGCTGCTGTGGGGCAGGAAGCATCTCATGCTGCCCGGTAAACTGGTTTGTGGCCGCATTTCCATCATCGCGAACTCTCCGGGTTCAAGCCGTTCACAGGGGCGCAGGGACGGAAGCCTGTTGTAACCCGGAGAGGGGCCATATTTAGCTCAATGGCTTAGATTTTGTGACAGTCGTGATGGTGAAACGATTGTTGTTTGCTGTCAATAAACTGAAGTTGTTGTCAGTTTCAGTTGCAATCAGTGACGGGCTGCATTGTTTGCAGACGCCAGGACAACTTTGAAGGAAATTACCTGCATTGGTGTGAAAATAAGGTGTTTATGAACTTGCCTCACTGTAACACACCACAATGCAGCACAGTAGTGCAGGAACTGCTGCCTCCCAGCGCCTGTGGCCCGGGTTCAAGCCGAGCTTGGGTGCTCTCTGCATGGAGTCTGTATGTTCTCCCTGTGACCGTGTGGATTTCCCCCGGGTACCCTGCTTTTCTCCCACATCCTAAAGACATGTGGGTTGGTCAGTTAATTGGCTGCAGTAAATTGCCTCTTGTACGTAGATGGTTGGTAGAATTTGGAGTGGGAGTTAGTGAGACTGTGGGGATGATAGACAACGGAACGAATGTAGGATTTGTGTAGGATTGGTGTGGATGGTCGGCACGGACTCAGTGGGCGGAAGGACCTGTTTCTGTGCTGTATCTCTCTATGACCGTACAACCACAACATCCTTGCACTATGTTGCATGAGATGTAAGTGTGCAAACACTGCCATAGTTACTTCCTTGCAATATCTGTTTAACGTCAGAGGAGAAAAGTTCAGGGGGGATGTCAGAGGGAGGTTTTTCGCACATAGAGTGGTGGGTGCCTGGAACGCACGGCCGGGGGTGGTGGTAGAGGCTGATACAACAGGGACATTTAAGACACTCTTAGATAGGCACATGGATGTAAGAAAAATGGAGGGTTATGGGCTGTGTAGGAGGGAAGGGTTAGATTGATCATGGAGTAGGTTTATATCAGTTGGCACAACATAGTGGGCCGAAGGGCCCGTACTGTGCTGTACTGTCCTATGTGCTATATCACAGACCCGAAAATAAATAAAGCTTCATTTTATTTTTTAAAATGTTGAGGTAGAATATTTCAATTTCCATCTCAATCATATATGTGTATTCCAATTGTTTAGCACTTGAATGCGTTTGAAAGGTTAATGAGAGGTTGTCTTTCTTCTACCTGGCCTTGCTGTTTGTGAGAATTCTTTCATATAATAGGGTGTTTAGCTAGCTGGATGGTGTCACGGCCACATTACTGCCATAGAGGTTGCTAAATCAGACCAACAAGGTGTTTCAATGGTAAAAGGAAGTGCAACAAATTTTAAAATCAGAGTAAATATGAATAATCGAGACATTGCATGTGTAATCATGAGTTTTGTAAGGTGTTGTCAGTCCAAGGCTCACACTGTACTTGCACCAGGGTGAGACTTTAAGAATGTAAGAGCAGGTGGAACGTGCGGCTGTCCACAATGGACAAAGGGTGAGGCACTGGTATTGTAGCTGATTACGTCACCAACTGACTCTGCTGGGCAGAGGTTGGTTAAGGGAGTTGTGAATGGATTGGGAAAATGTATTCATTGTGAATGTATCACAACAATGTTTAGACAAGCTTCAGGGACAACCAGAGGAGATGTCTAAGGATTCATGTACAGATATCAGGGGGCACATGCATATAAAATCGAATGTAAAGCCAATCCATTGTGAACCCAGGCCTGTACCTTTTGCACTGGAAGGTTAGGTACCATAAAGCGACAAACAATCTTGAGCGGTATGAAGTATTTGCGAAAGGGGTACAGACCAACTTCCACGATGGTGGGACTTAAGGCCGATAAGTCAAAGTGGAGTTTATTGTCATCTGCACAAGTCCATGTGTGCACAGGTGCAATGAAAAACTTACTTGCAGCAGCATCACAGGAACACAGCATCAGATAAGCAGCATTCACAAGAAAAAATAAATTAAACATAAAGTATACACAATATTTACAAGAAAGAACACAATTAGAACAAAGAAAAACAAAGTCCACTGTAGTGCAAAGTGGTTAAAGTCATCACAGTGTTACTATACTGAGGTAGTGATAAGGGTTGTGCAGGTTGAAGGGAAGTAGCTGTTCCTGAACCTGGTGGTGTGGGACTTCAGACTTCTGTACCTCCTGCCCGATGGGAGCTGCGAGAAGATGGCACGGCCCGGATGGTGGGGATCTTTGATGATGGATGTTGCCTTCTTGTGGCAGCACCTCCTGTAGATACTCCCGATGTTGGGGACGGATGTGCCCGTGATGTATTGAGCAGAGTCCACTACTCTCTGCAGCTTCTTGCATTCCTGTGCCATGATGCAACCAGTCAAGATACTTTCAACAGTACATCTGTAGGAGTTAGTTACAGTGTTTGGTGATGAGCCGAACCTCTTTATCCTTCTAAGGAAGTGAAAACACTGGCGCATCTTCCTTGTGATTGCATCTATGTGCTGGGCCCTGGACAGGTCGTCTGATATGTTAATCCCCAGGAATTTAAAGCTGTTGACCCTTGCCACCACCAATCCACCAACGTAGACTGGTACATGCTCACCATCCTTCCCCTTCCTGAGGTCAACAATCAGCTGTTTAGTTTTACTCATGTTGAGCGAGAGGTGGTTGTTGCAGCACCACTTGACCCGGTGTCTCGCTCCTGTGCGCTGACTCATCACCACCTGTGATTTGTCCAACAACAGCAGTGTCGTCGGCCATTTGGCTCAGTGGAAATTATAATGGAGTGGATGAATGTGAGGAATAACTTCTGCCCATATCTGTAGATTTATATGTTAATCTGGCAGAAACAAGAATCTTCACACAACTGCATCCATCCCCTGCTTATGTCCAGCTTAATGTTAATGAATAAACTCAACACTGTGTTAATTAACACCCACCAGGGTTGTGCTTGTATATTAAGCTGTGAAATTGTCACCTAAAGTACTTCAAGCAACAATGATTAGAAAATCAAAAAAACTGCATCTGAAGTAAAAACAGAAAATGCTGAAGTGATCAGCATCTCTGCGGCATCTGTGGGAAGAGAAGCAGAGTTAATTTTTCAGATCAAAGGTCCTTCGTAATGTAATTCTTTCTTCGCTTTTGGTTGGTGTGTGTGATGTGTGAGGAACAGGATTATTGTGGTTACTCTGCAGACATGGCTCTTTGCTGCCCAGATCTGGAAGCATTGCTCGCAGGTTTTAGCCATTGACGCCGTCATAATGTAAAAAAAAGACTGGCTGCTGAGGCTTCTCTTGTACAGATCGCTTGGTCTTTGCTAAACTTTACCCCATCACCACAGCTCAATCGTCTTTAATAGCTGTAGTGTACTGGTTGCATCATGGTCTGATACAAAAATTCGAATGCTGCAGAGAGTAGTGGACTCTGCCCAATACATCACGGGCACATCCCGCCCCACCATTGGTAGTATCTACAGGAGGTGCTTCCTCGAGAAGGCAACACCCATCATCAAAGATCCCCACCATCCCGGCTGTGCCATCTTCTCGCAGCTCCCATCGGGCAGGAGGTACAGAAGTCTGAAGTCTCACATCACCAGGTTCAGGAACAGCTACTTCCCTTCAACAATTCGGTTCTTGAACCAACCGGCACAACCCTAATCACTACAGTTTAGCAACACTGTGACCACTTTGATCACTTTGCACTGAAATGGACTTTTTTTTAATCCTAATTGTGTTCTTTCTTTTAAAAGTTGTGTATAATTTATGTTTAATTTATGTTTTTCTTGTGAATGCTGCTTATCTGATGCTATGTGCCTGTGATGCTGCTGCAAGTAAGTTTTTTTTTATTGTACCTGTGCACACCTGGACTTGTGCACATAACAATAAACTTGACTGTGAAGTAGAGTCAACTATGATAATGACTGGTAGGAATCTAGTACAGTATTGGATCAGACAGAGACATGATTAGAGCTTAGTTAAGCTTTTGGATATTTGGGTTCTGATGATGATCTTTCTCTTTGATCAGTTGCAAACCATTTTCATCTACTCTTAAATCTAAATACATCACTTCCTTTTGCACAAAAGCAAAATCTTTTAAAGCTTGACATCATGTTGATGAAGTCCTTCAAACCCTTCCTTAAGTATCTGAAAGTTTTCTTCGGCTGTGGCTGGTAACATAGAATCATAGAACCATAGAACAGTACAGCACAGTACAGGCCCTTCAGCCCACCATGTTGTGCCGACCTTTAAGACTATCTAACCCCTTCCTCCCACATATCCCTCTATTTTAAATTCCTCCATATGCTTATCTAACAATCTCTTGAACTTGACCATCGTATCTGCCTCCACCACTACCCCAGGCAACGCATTCCATGCATGAACCACTCTCTGGGTGAAAAACCTTCCTCTGATACCTCCCTTGAACTTCCCACCCATTACTTTAAAGCCATGCCCTCTTGTATTGACCATTGGTGCCCTGAGAAAGAGGCACTGGCTGTCCACTCTATCTATTCCTCTTAATATTTTGTACACCTCTATCATGTCTCCCCTCATCCTCCTTCTCTCCAAAGAGTAAAACCCTAGCTCCCTTAGTCTCTCCTCATAATCCATACTCTCCAATCCAGGCAGCATCCTGGTAACACTAGAATGTAAACCTGATTCCAAAAGCAACATGCTGAATCCCTTGCAGAATCTTATCCATTGTTAAACAAAGTCACAACACTGTTTTATCACAGATGCAATGTATTAGCTACAGCCAGGGTTGTATAAAATGGAGAAGCAATGGCCTGTCGCTGAAGGAATTACAAAGGAAGATTATTGGAAGAGTTCCATGCGGAACACTTGCCTATAGTGCAAACAAAGATAGTGACCAGAGGCGTTGCCAAATGTTCTGACATGTATAAAGATACAAATCTTGCAACTAGATGCAAGAGTATGTCAGATCTGCAGAATACAACCTCCCACGTGGCTATTCCAACAGGTCCATTATAAAAGGGTTAACATTACTTCAGAGCAAGTTGAAGAGCCTAGCAGTAAAACCTCATTAATTCATCTCAGTTTGAAGAGCAATGGAATAAAATACTATTTTACTTTTCCTGAAGAAACAGCTTATTGAAAGCTGATTGACTATCACTGTGAAGCTTCAACTTGCAACATCCTACTGAACAAAAGGATTTTTGTTCTATGTTGAAATGTTAATGAGCAGAAGACACACAGCGCAGTTGAGGCTTGTCCAGTCCAGCTTGGAAGGGAAAGTGTAGGAGAGACAATTGAAGCGGAACTCATCATGGCACAAAGAGCAGTGCCTGACAGAGCTTGTGTACTGAGGTACGGAGATGGGACGTAAGGGAGATACTGGAATTATACATGTTGAGGAATTATACCTGAAAAATAGAAAGAAATTCTGTAACGTCCATTTTACAACTTAAGGTGTTAAAATGTTAAAAGGTGTTAAGATACCCAGGTGAGTAGCAAGGCTACAAGATGAAGATATTTCCAAACAGTGTCCAACTATTATGCAGGAGTTCACATCAAAGTCAAAGTTGAGTTTATTGTCATCTGCACAAGTACATGTACACACAGGTGCAATGAAAAACTTACTTGCAGCAGCATCACAGGCACAGAGCATCAGATAAGCAGCATTCACAACCAAAACATAAACATAAAATTATACAGAATTTTGTGTTCTTTTACACAAAAGAACACAATTAGAATAAAAAAAAGTCCATTTTAGTGCAAAATGGTCATAGTTTTGCTAAACTGCAGTGATTAGGGTTGTGCCGGTTGGGTCAAGAACCGAATGGTTGAGGGCAAGTAGCTGTTCCTGAACCTGGTGGTGTGGGACTTCAGGCTTCTGTACCTCCCGCCTGATGGTAGCTGTGAGAAGATGGCACGGCCCGGATGGTGGGGATCTTTGGTGATGGATGTTGCCTTCTTGAGGCAGCGCCTCCTGTAGATACTCCCGATGGTGGGGAGGGATGTGCCCGTGATGTATTAGGCAGAGGCCACTACATGTGACGTTTCTAATGATAGACAACATCATTAGGTCCTAAGATACTCCTACAACACCTGGTGAATTTACACCTAACAACAGCATCACAGAGTGTGCAGAAACCAGTCACTTGGTTAAATTTGTAATTATGTTAAATTTGTTTTTTTTCCTTAAACCAGAAGGGACTGACGTCGTACACGCGATACTGGTTGTGATCAATGATTGGTATTTTAGGGCTGTCACCCCCTTTAAGGATTGTGTCGCGTGAAGATGTTTGCAGAAGATTCTAGGTAGCCCTGGATAAACAACACACTCACTAGTCCCTTATTTGGCTCCTCTCGTCACCTTCCTTGCTTATCAGATTCAGCCCTTTGTTGTCTCCCTATCATCTCCCAGCATCTGTCCTGATCTCTGCCCCTTCCTTGTCCCACTGACTCCATCTGCCGATCAACACCTCCTCATCTGGACCCACCTATCACCTGCCAGCTCTTGCCTCACCACTTCTCCCTCACCTCCTTATACTGACTACCTCCCCTCGACTCTTTCAGTCCAGATGAAGGGTCAACTGTCTATTTCCCTCCAGTGACCCTGCCTGACCTCATGAGTTATTTTTGCTCCAGATTCTAGCATCTGCAATCTCTTGTGTCTCTACATTTATGTTCCTCAAGAATTTGTGTGCAGGTTTTCCAAAGGGCTTTGAGAGTTTAAGAACACACTGAGCTCCATAGTTTACATCTCCCATTGTGCTGCTTTAGCTCCTGACCATCACTTTGACACTTCCACATCTGATGTGTTCTCTCTTGCATTCAGAGCACCAATTAGCTGCATGGATGAAAAGTGAGGAAGCTCAAGCAGCAGGTAGGAGAAGCTTTTTCACAGTCCAAGCATAACCTAAACTGAAGATAGTATTCAGGGAATGGATGATAAGAGGTCAACTGACTGACACTGTGGCAACCAGGTTATGGACTTTTCTCGAAGGTCCCCACCACCGGGGCCATGCCGTCTTCTCGCAGCTCCCATTGGGCAGGAGATACTGAAGCCTGAAGTTCCACACCACCAGGTTCAGGAACAACTACTTCTCTTCAACCATTTGTTTCTTGAACACACTGGCACAACCCTAATCACTACAGTCCAGCAACACTGTGACCACTTTGATCACTTTGTACTAAAATGGACTTTGTTTTGTTCTAATTGTGTTTATTCTTCTAAAAAAATTGTGTATAATTTAGGTTTAATTTATGTTTTTCTTGTGATTGCTGCTTATCTGATGCTCTGTGCCTGTGATGCTGCTGCAAGTAAGTTTTTCACTGCACCTGTGCACACGTGGACTTGTGCGTGTGACAACAAACTTGACTTTGAGTTGGAAAATTTTTTTTCAACAAAATATTTCCATGTTTTCTTATGACATGGAAGCAGGCAGTCAGATCTATGCCAGCTCACAGACCAATCCCATCCTTCCACTAATTGTCTCTGTACCTATTCTTCCTACATTCCGATCAATTCATGTGGCATATGACAACTGCTCTTCCCGGGACTGCAAGACTGCAGATCATGGAAACCAGCCTCCCCTCCGTGGGCTCTGTCTACGCTTCTCGCTGCCACGGTAAAGCAGCCAACATAATCAAAGACCTCACCCACCCCAGACATTATCACTTCTCCCCCCCCCCCCCCCATCGGGCAGAAGATACAAAAGCCTGAAAGCACGTACCACCAGGCTCAAGGACAGCTTCTATCCCGCTGTTATAAGACTATTGAATGGTCCCCTAGTACGATAAGATGGACTCCTGACCTCACAATCTACCTCGTGATGACCTTGCAGTTTATTGTCTGCCTGCACTGCACTTTCTCTGTAACTGTAACACTTTACTCTGCATTCTGTTATTGTTTTCCCTTGTACTACCTCAATGCACTGATGTAATGAATTGATCTGTGTGGATGCCATGCAAAACAAAGTTTTTCACTGTACCTCGGTACATGTAACAATAATAAACCAATTTACCAATTACTTACCTCCAAAAAGGCACAACTTACAGTAGCTACAGCAGTTTCTTGATCAATAAGGGTGTCAACGGTTACAGGGAGAAGGCAGGAGAATGGGGTTGAGAGGGAAAAAGAATCAGCCATGATCGAATAGCAGAGCAGACTTGATGGGCCGAATGGCCCAATTCTGCTCCTATGTCTGATGGTCTTATGGTCTAATTAACCTATCAACCCACATGCAGTTGGGATGTGGGAGGAAACCAGAGCATCTGGGGGAAACTCACATGGTTATAGGGAGACAGTGTGGAGATCAGGATCGAACCTGAGTAGCTGGGGTTGTGAGGCAGTGGGTCTACTGGCTCTCCCACCCCCAGATTATAGCACCTATTGCAGAGAAATATTGTTTATTTAGTTTAAATTCTATCTTTTTAAATTAAGACTTGTATTATGCGCTACGGTGGTTTGAGTACAATATTTCGCAGGCTGATAGGGTGTAAATATTACAGAGAAATAAAGCACATCGACTAGAAACTTGAACTTTGTAAGATCCATTGTTTTGTTGCTAAAGGTGTGCATTGGCATTGCAACAGTCTGGAACCCGCCTGTGTAGCCTTCAATGTTTCTCAGTTCCGCATGGTTTCAGGAATGCCTATCAGAATCGGAATCAGGTTTATTATCACTGACTTACATGATGGGAAATGTGTTGTTTTGCGGCAGCAGTACAGTGCAAGACATAATATTACTATAAGTTACAAAAATAAGTAAATAGTGCAAAAGAGGAATAACGAGGTAGTGCTCATGGGTTCATGGACCGTTCAGAAATCTGATGGCAGAGGGGAAGAAGCTGTTCCTGAATTATTGAGTGTGGGTCTTCAGGCTCCTGTACCTCCTCCCCGATGGTAGTAACGAGAAGAGGGAATGTCCCGGATGGTGAGGGTCCTTAGTGATGCCTTCTTGAGGCACCGCCTCTTCAAGATGTCCTCGATGGTGGGGAGGGTTGTGCCCGTGATGGAGCTGGCTGAGTCTACAACCCTCTGCAGCCTCTTGCACTCCTGCACGTTGGAGCGTCCGTACCAGGCAGTGATGCAACCAGTCAGAATGCTCTGCACCGTACATCTGTAGAAATTTGCAAGAATCTTTGGAGACATACCAAATCTCCTCAAACTCCTAATGAAGTAGAGCTGCTGGCATGCCGCCTTCATGATTGCATCAATGTGTTGGGCGTCAACGTACCAACACCTACTGCAATGCACACAAGGTACAGTGAATGGTTTAGCTGTCTGAGTAGTTTTAGATACCTTTGATTGGCACTATCCGGCCACCAAATTGTGCCTCTTGCTGAGCAAATGAGTCCAATTTGAATGAGTTTCAGATGCAGGGTATAATGCACGGGTGTCACCTTTTATTGTGTTTAGCACCTACAACTGGTGATGCATTTCTAGGTATTTTCTTCACTAGAGAATACCTTAGAAGCACCAGGACCGGCAGCTTTGAAAGATGATGCTTCCAACAGAGGAGTAGCCCCTCAGTATAGTGCCAGCTGGGTTTTGTTTTGACCTGGGCCTTGAGCTCAGAATATTAAATACCCAGTCTCAATGTATTTGCATTTCTCTGTATGGCAATTTTACACTATTGTAACATGATTCCAATCTCACCATCTAATCTGATCCTTCCTCGAAGTTTATAAATAAAAAGCTTTGGACCAGGAGACGGCGAGTGTACTTCCTGCAGTTGGCGATAATCTACAAGTAGACAGCAAGGAATGCTTCCTCAAGCTAATTATGTTTCAAGGAAAAGCACAACATTTGGCTGAAGGAGCTGAGTGAACTCAAGTCCTTCAGTATCTCAAGTTTCCAGCACTTTCAGTTGAACAGAACCAACAGCTCACCACTGCTGTTGGCCAAATGACAATGCTGAGAAGCTGTAGGTGTGGCCAAACTGAAGCGTCAGTCACTACCTGTGGCTGACACTTCCTACAGCAAATATAGTCAGCTGTACTTGGCAAACATCTATCACCCTTTTGTCATGAAATTAGCAATGTATTCATCATAACCAAACAAAAACCTCACACCTTCTGATTTTCACCTCACTATCTTAACAACAAACACATAAATCATCATTATGCTGAATATTCAATGAATATTGAAATTGCATTGTCCAAAGAATGTGTCTGGTTCACCATTTTTATTTATTTATCAGGACCTCACTGAATCATATGTACTCAGTGAGCCACATTAGTGCATTGGACTATACAGCATTAGGTGTGTAGTCCACTCTGTGCAGCTGTGGTATTGAGGTGTGGATTTCAGCTTCTTTTATGTTTAGCAGGTGTTTAGTGACCTGCTTATCTGCTCTGATTAAGAACCTACTTGCAGAGGTTCTTTTGTCCAAAATCACACAGGACTTCCCATGCTTGAGGGTCAAGATGAAAACAAAGTCAGAATTTAATGGATTCTAATTTGAAAACCAGTGCTCAAAAAAAGTGTTGTACTTGTGTATAATTTCATTTATTGAGTTTGCCACCATGAGAGTTTAATATATTGCTTTTGGTACACATTTCAAATATGTCTATAACTAGTAAAAATTTACAATGGTTAACTATTGAAAACTTCTGACATTTAAAAGCAATGCAAGCTCAAGGCTTTGTCCTGGCAGAAACCATCCTTCAGTCTGATGATCCTTGACTCTGTTGGATTGTAGGGTCATTATTCTTAGAGGTAAATACATATTTTCTCTCTGCCTTGTAAAGTCTGATAATGGACAAAGGAAAGCAGCCAAATTCTGATGGTTTTTCCTGATCTTCTGCTACCTCATTCTTACACTGCTTCCTCTGCTACCTTTTTATCCTGCAAATTTTCAGTGTTTATGGCATTTGCTTAAATCTCATTTCTATCCATTTTAAGATAAAACAAGATCAGATATCTTTATTAGTCACATGTACATCGAAACACACAGTGAAATGCATCTTTTGCGTAGAGTGTTCTGGGGGCAGCCCACAAGTGTCGCCGCGCTTCTGGCGCCAACATAGCGTGTCCACAACTTCCTAACCCATACGTCTTTGGAATGTGGGAGGAAACCGGAGCACCCGGAGGAAACCCACGCAGACACACGGGGAGAACGTACAAACTCCTTACAGACAGCGGCCGGAATTGAACCTGGGTCGCTGGCGCTGTTAAGCGTTACGCTAACCGTTACACTACCGTGCCTCATCCCGCCATTATTTGCTTTTCCTCCCGGAAACTCACATTTCTGAGTCAGGATTTTTTGATTCACCTTTCAATCCCAAAGACTTTGTTCTTCTGACCTTCTTCACTCTGCGTGGATTATCTGTCTTGGTGTCCACTTCCATTGCTGCTTCTAACCTTTCTCTATGTGCCCAGTAAAGCCATTGATGTTATTTCTGCTGGATTGGAAGATACATTTCTCCAGTTTTATCTGGCCAATAACTTGTTTAACTCAGTCTGCCATTCTATTGTCGCATAACAATTTTTCCAATAACAAATAAACAGGAACACATTGACCTAAAACGAAAACGGATTAATCCATTAGCACGCAAGGACATAAAAGAGTTAACCAGCTCAGTAGCAAAAGGAATTAAACAATTACTGGGTTTAAAACTGGCTAAGCCAACTTTTTCTCGACACATATTCTCTGTAAATTCAGTATCAGTTGCCAAGTGCAACTTAGTTCAAAAGCAGTCAAAAACACTCTTTTCCTGTCTGTACGCCAGCTCCTCCTGTCCCTCAGCAAATTTGTCCCTTGTAACTAGGACTGATAATTAAATAAGATAAATGCTCTATAATGAAGCAATCACAATTTTTGATTGTAATTACCCACTGCATCTAAAGAAGGGACCTCGTGATTGAGTTGATTAACGCATGGAGTTTATAAGTAGAGGTGTCAAACAATTAAAATAATGAACTGTGTGTGATTAATGTAATGCAAATTACTTTCATACATGTGTGTTAATCACACATCTCTGAAAGATCCGATCCTAATGCCCCACTGAATCTCTCAGACGGCATTTGTTTAAAATTTTTTTAAATTTTATTTACAGCGTGGTAACAGGCCCTTCCGGTCCAACGAGTCCGCGCCGCCCATTTTAAACCCATATTAACCTACCCGTACATCTTTGCAATGTGGGAGGAAACCGGAGCACCCGGAGGAAACCCACGCAGACACGGGAGAACGTACAAACTCCTTACAGACAGCGACGGGAATCGAACCCCCATCGCTGGCGCTGTAATAGCGTCGCGCTAACCGCCACGCTACCGTGCGTAGCGTGGGACGGTGAGCCCCCACCGCAGAGCTGGTCCCTCCCTGGTGTGTGTTGAGTCAGTCCCAGCTCCTGAGAAATATTGCACTTTGTTTGGGTTTCACCTGATCTAATTGTCCAAAGTGGTCAATTCTCTTGGGTAGGGGCTAAGACCTGCCCACTTGGTCAGGGCACTGGGAGAATAACATGGGGATAAACAGGTGGTTATGGGGGAAGAGCTGTAGGTTCAGAGGAGGTAGCACTGGGACGTTATGTGCACTGGCTCATGTTAACTGTGTAACGTGAGCACCTGGGCCCACCCAGCATGAAACTATATTGTGTTTGAGAAAATGTACTTCCATCTGCAAAGCTGAATTAGCACTCGCTTGGACATTTGGACCCTTGCAGTGAGACCCTGTGAATTGATCATATGTTAAAACCCAGAAATATTGTTTACTTAACAAGTAATTATGACCAATAGTTTTTCATTTTGTAATTATCAGCAATTAACTATTTTAATTGTAAACTGGTAAATTGGTTTATTATTGTCACATGTACCGAGGGACAGTGGAAAACTTTGTTTTGCATGCCATCCATACAGATCATTTCATTACACAGTGCATTGAGGTAGTACAAGGGAAAACTATAACAGAATGCAGAATAAAGTGTTACAGTTACAGAGAAAGTGCAGTGCAGGCAGACAATAAGGTGCAAGGTCATAATGAGGTAGATTGTGAAGTCAAGAGTCCATCTTATCGTAGTAGCGGACCATTCAATAGTCTTATAACAGCGGGATAGAAGCTGTCCTTGAGCCTGGTGGTACGTGCTTTTAGGTTTTGTATCTTTTGCCCGATGGGAGAGGGGAGAAGAGAGAATGTCTGGGGTGGGTGGGGTCTTTGATTATGTTGGCTGCTTTACCGAGGCAGCGAGAAGTGTAGACAGAGTCCATGGATAGTTTGGCAGACATACTTACATTACAGCTTAGAAATTCAGTCATGAGGTTCCCTTTTCTTTAGGTGCTGTGGGTCCCAATCTGTTAGTAATTATGATCAAAATTGTGATTGCTTCATTATAGTGTGCTTAGGACAACCTGGCAAATTGATCGTCAGTACCAATGGCAAGGTAATAAAAGGCAGAGGAAATCTCAGTCTCTGTACAATGCTGATTTTATCACTGCTCTGCTAAATTATAATACATAGATGCACCCATCACACATTATGAGCTTTGTGCAGGAAAGCAGATTTGAACAGCTGGAAAAATCCCCTCCCCAAATCCACAGGATTTTCAGGGCTTCTCCTCTGTCCTTTATCTAGGGTGAATTGAGGAGATCTTGTATTTAGCAGGGTTCAAGCTTGTGGATGTTAATGCCAAGTTTCATTTCTATTGAAAGCCCACTGGGCTTCCAATAACGCTTTGGGGGGAAAACAGCATGTCCTGTCTAGCGGAGGAGACCAACTCAGCTGGGAGGACATGTGCACCACAGTCTTCCTGCAGCAATACCTTCATCTTCATTTATCGGAGAGGCAATGTTCCAGTGTCTAAGATTTGCAAAAGAAATAGCCTCTGAAATCTTTTACATCAACAGGAGAAAGCATATCTCATCTGAAAGATGTCAGTCTAGTGCTAGATTGCCAGCTTAGATTAGCGTGGGCTTCTAATAACTTGTGCATGTTTTTTTGGGATGAGGAGAAATACCTTTCATTCTGATGATAATTTGGTAAAAATGTCCAGGATAGAAACATTAAGAGTTCTGGCTGAATGTTGAAGGGGTGTTTTGTTCAAGAATACATCAGCATGAGTCTATCACACCAGTGGCCCACTGCTGTTAGAACAGGACTTAGACACTTGGTGCACGAGATATCCTTCTCCCCTTAGCTGAAGTGTTCCATTGATGAAAGGCGGATCAGAGGCTGAAGCATCAAGCATCAGCTTTGGGGGATCAGGCGATATAGGTTGGAGAAATAGGATATGCAGTAGGTGAAGGTTCAGAGGTTGCGGAGGGAAGGAGGGTTAAGCAATGTCAACAACCTTTCCCTCAATGTCAGCAAAACAAAAAGTCATTGTCTTCAGGAAGGGGGGTGGTGCACACATTCCTGTCCACATCAGTGGTGCTGAGGTCGAGAGGGTTGAGAGCTTAAAGTTCCCAATAGCCTATCACGTCCAACCATGTTGATGCCACAGCCAAGAAAGATCACCAGTGCCTCTACTTCCTCAGGAGGCTAAAGAAATTTGGCATGTCCCCTTTGACCCTCACTAATTTTTACTGATGCACCATAGAAAGCATCCTATTTGGATGTATCACGGCTTGGTACGGCAACTGCTCTGCCTCTGACCGCAAGAAATTGCAGAGAGTTGTGGACACAGCTCAGCACATCACAGGCACCAGCCTCCCCTCCATGGACTCTGTCTACACTTCTCGCTAGTTCGGTAAAGCAGCCAGCATAATCAAAGATACCACCCACCTATCTCTCTTCTCCCCTCTCCCATTGGGCAGAAGATACAAAAGCCTGAAAGCACGTACCACCGGGCTCAAGGACAGCTTCTATCCTGCTGTTATAAGACTATTGAACGGTGCCCTAGTACGATAAGATGGACTCTTGCCCTCAGAATCTACCTCGTTCAGGCCTTGCACCTTATTGCCAGCCTGCACTGCACTTTCTCTACAGCTGTGACAATTTACTCTGCATTCTGTTATTGTTTTCCCCTGTACTACCTCAATGCACTGTTGTGATGAATTGATCTGTATGAACGGTATGCAAGACAAGTTTTTCATTGTACCTGGGTAGATGCGACAATAATAAGCCAATTTAGAATTTAACTAAGAGGTCGGGAAGGGTATTAGCAGTGACAAGGGTTGGGAGAAAATACTAAGGAAACGAAGGCCTAGCTGTAAAGAGGTGCCTTGGACTCCACAGGCGGTGACCAAGTGAGCTCCCCCTCTTTTAACTAACGCCACAGCTGACTGCAGCTGAGGCCTGCTTTGGTGTGAGTGAGTTGTACAATTTGCAGGGTTCCTGGGTGCGCAACTGTTGTTACAAAAGTATGTGTTGCACATACTTGACATCAGCGCCTGTGGCTGGCAGGGTTTCCACTGATCTCAGCTGAATTTGTGGAAATGCAGACAAAGGAGATGAAATTCATTAGCACGGCATACAAAAATGTGGCATTGTCTGAGGGAATTTGTCGCCCTCGGATTTCGAGTGTAGTTTACAACAACAACCTTCCCTTAATATACCAAAAAAAAGCCCATGACTTTTCACAGGGATGAGTAATAAAACACGCTTGATACTAAGCTACAAGTGGGTATTAGGATAGATGACTAAAATTTCAATTAATGAGTTAAGTTTTGAGGAACGTTTTGAAGTGGTAAATTGGTTTATTATTGTCACATGTACCGAGGTACAGTGGAAAACGTTGTTCTGCATGTCATCCATACAGATCAATTCATTACACAGAGCATTGAGGTAGTACAAGGGAAAACAATAACAGAATGCAGAATAAAGTGTTACAGTTACAGAGAAAGTGCAGTGCAGGCAGACAATGAGGTGCAAAGGCAGATTGTGAAGTCAAGAGTCCATCTTATCGTACTAGGGGGCTGTTCAATAGTCTTAAAACAGTAGGATAGAAGCTGTCCTTGAGCCTGGTGAAGGGTAGCAGAAAAGGTTTAGGGAGGGGCTTCTAGACATAATGACAAAGCAGCTGAGAGACAGCAGCCGGTGTTTTGAGCAACTGACATGACAGATGAACTGGGAGCCAAAATGGGAGGTGAAGATTTCTGTGGGTTACAGGGCTGGAGGGAATCACACAGCTATGGAGTAGGGGAAGTTACGGCATGACAAAGGCAAGGGTGATAAGACTACTGAACGGTCCCTTGGTACAATAAGACGGAGTCTTGACCTCACAATTTACCTTGTCGTGACCTTGCACCTTATTGTCTGCCTGCGCTGCACTTTGTCTGTAACTGTAACACTTTATTCTGCGTTCTGTTATTGTCTTCCCTTGTACTACCTCAATGCACTGATGTAATGAATTGATCTGTACGCATGACATGCAAAACAAGTTTTTCACTGTACCTTGGTACAAGCGACAATAATAAACCAATTTACCAACATTGAGATATTGTCACACCAGGCATCAATATGAACACTGAGCCAGCAGTCCAACAGAACTGGTGCAAACCATGTTAGGAGAAGGTTATAAGAATGTTAGAAGGAGGTGCCAGGGCACAATTTGCTTATAAACTCACTGCAGTTGCCCCCATTTGGATCTGTAGTATATCCACAACAAACTTAGGACCAGATTTGCTTCTCTTGAGAAATAAAAGCATTCTCTGATAATAAATCCCTTGGTGGTCTTACAGTTTCCTTCACCATCTGTGATGAGGACAGGCTCCGCAATAACAACCAGTGAATGGAGGGAGTGGGGAAGAAGCTATGACAACCCTCAATCGAACACTTTTCAAACAAAGCTGTCAGTGTTTGGGCCACCAGCGACATTTTTAGCATGAAAAGCGTAACAGTTTCCAACAATTCTGTGAGGAGAATTTTTATGTACTTTGTATATTGTTGTCCTTTGAGGTCTGTAGCTGGGTGCTCTGTGCAGTGTCATTAATTAAAAAAACAGGCTTTTTCCATTGCATTCATCAACTTTCAACAAGATCTTTGGATTTGTTTCCTTGTGCTGAATGTACTTATTCACATCAAGGCTCGGGCTCACGGGTTAATTCAAATAGGCTCTTTAGTTTATTTCCTGTTTACACTGCAGGCTGCAGTTTCACGGGGGAGTCACCAAGGTGCAGTTACAGATCTATAAGGGCTTGGTTATACTACCTTTAACGACATGCTGGAATAGACTGTTACATCTGTCTTTTATTGGGGAGGAGTAAAGACAAAATGGAAAGTTTTCCTTCTCCTTGACAGGCCAGCATTTTGTCGCTGATGTTGTGGAGGATCTACTGACACCACTTATAAGAACCACACAGCACGGAAACAGTTCCTTCAGCCCACGACGTCTGCACTGACCATCAAGCACCCATTTACGCCAATCCCAGTCTACATTCCCCAGATTCCCATCAACTCTCCCAGATCCTACGACCCAACGGCCAACTAACTGATCAACCCACCCATCTTTGGGATGTGGGAGGAAGATGGAGCACTCAGGGGAACCCACATATTCTCAGGGAGAACGTGCAAACTCCACGCAGACAGCACCAGAGGTCAGGATTGAATCTGGGTCACTGGAGCTGTGAGGCAGTGGCTCCATTCGTACTTTTTTTATCCATTCGAGACACATTGTCTCCGCAGGCTGAGCCAGCGTTTAATTGCCCACCCATAACTGCCCATGAGAAGGCAGTGGTGAGCTGCCTGCTTGAACCCGCTGCAGTCCTTGAGGTGTGGGTGTAACCCACAATACTCTGAGGGGGGGAGATCCAGCATGTTGACCCAGTGACGGTGAAGGAATGGCGATATATTTCCAGCTCAGGATGGTGTGTGGCTCAGAGGGTGGCTTCCAGAGGGTGGCGTTTCCAGGTTAGCTCACTACTGTGTTGGCCAATCATTGTCACTGTGCCAGACAATGAATTGCAGGCAAGTAAGATTTATAGTCTGATTCTCAGCAAACAGAAGTTACTCCACCCCATCCTCTTTGACGCTGAAGCAGCTTTGTGGTTCATCCCTGTGCTGTTTGGGAATGTAGTTGCAATGGACAAGGACTTGCATTGCAAGGCTGAGCGACAGACACTGCTGGGTTTCCCCATGTAACGCTGCACTGAAACCACCACTGGTAAAACTGTCCCTGTGCAGTTCCTCACACCAGCTGTCAACAGGTGTCATCATTGCCACTCACTGCCGCCCTGAGTGCCGAGAAGTCAATTATCTCCCAAAGAACACAGGTCATGGCAGTCACAGTGCGGCCACGTCGAAGGAGGTGGGGGATTATATGGGAGAGGACTGTGTGGGCCAGGCCCTCATCTCGCTTGAGCGGCCCCAAACCACTGCAAATCACGGCTCATCAGGGCGAGAGTGAACAGAGCACCTGAGGTGTGCAGAACCGTGGTGTCGCAATCATCGTCAGTGATGCCCGACTGCAGACGAATGAGGCTGGAAGGGCCAGTGGGCAAATCACTAATGTTCCTCTGCAGACCCATTAATTTGGGTCTCTTTTCTGATTTTCTGCGGCCTTAGCTTCTTAGTTTACTTTGTGTTGTAAACGTGGGTTAGAGGTCACATCCTTATCGATCGGTTCCTGTCGGTAAACAGGTAAATGGCCCCTGTGTGCCAGGTGACATCACTTAGGTGCAACCCAGGTCAAATGTCAGACTAGCTGCAGTGAATTGTCCCCGGAAGACCCCAGACCTGAAGGTTGTTCACCTATCCAGGCGATGATAGCGAGTGCAATCCATCATCTGTGAAATGGCTTTTATGTGCAAATTATACTGGAGAAACATTTACTAATGAGGCCAGTATCTGGGCAGTCGACTTCCCACCTGAGTAGAAGATAGAGGCCGACAAATTTTTATCTAAAAATACTCCTCCACCCTAATGCTTAATGGATGTAGGAAGTGGAGAACCAATCGTGTGTGTGTGTGTGTGTGTGTGTGTGTATGTGTGTTTCTGTGTGTGTGTGAGATCTCAATTGTAAACTTAATTTGCACCTCTCCCTTAAAGTGGCTGCACAGGCTGATTGGGCGGTAAAGAAGGCATATGGCATGCTTGCCGTTATTAGTCGAGGAATTGAGTTCAAGAGTCAGAAAGTTATGCTGCAGCTTTATAAAACTCTGGTTTGGCTGCATCTGGAGTATTGCATTCAATTCTGGTTGCCCCATTACAGGAAGGATGTGGAGGCTTTGGAGAGGGTGCAGAAGAGGTTCACCAGGAAGCTGCCTGGATTAGAGGGCATGTGCTATGAGGAGAGGTTGTTTTCTCTGGAGTGGCAGAAGCTGAGTGGAGATCTGATAGATAATATTATGAGGGGTGTAGATAGATAGACAGCCGGTATCTTTTTCGCAGGGTTGAAATGTCTAATACCAGAGGGCATGCATTTAAGGTGAGGGGGGAAATTTCAGAGGAGGTGTGCAGGGAAAGATTTTCACACAGAGAGCGGTGGGTGCCTGGAATGCGCTGCCTGGGGTGGTGGAGGAGGCAGATACGACAGAGGCGTTCAAGAGGCTCTTAGATAGGCACGTGGATGTGCAGGGAAATGGAGTGATCTGGACATTGTGCAGGCAGAAGGGATTAGTTTAATTGGGCATTTGATTACTAATTTAGTTAGTTCAGCATAACATTGTGGGCTGAAGGGCCTGTTCCTGTGCTGTACTGTTCTATGATTCCCAAAGCCTTGGCCACAACTGACAGGGTATAGTGCGATGTGCACCCCAATCCTCTGTTTCAAGGTGGCACCAGAGAAGGCTGGTAGCCAAAGGTCCAATAAGGCTGTTGCATAACTTGATCAGTGACTGTGGGGCAAGTAATTGGTGGGTTGGTGTGACTGTGCATGGCATTAGTGCCTGTCAGTTGGGTTAATTCAATTCACTTTATCCCTTGAAGTTAGGCTGAGAGAGAAATGTGGGGTTCAGTCTGTTCCTCCAGTTGTCTCTTGTTGGGTGCAGGAAGGATAAGGTGTTAGCTTGATGACTAAAACACTCAACCTATAACTAAACAAAGCCATCTCCATCCCAACAGCCACCAGGAAGTAATCAGGTTACCTCTGCAATGCAAGGTGGAGGTGAGATCACACATTTTCAGTTTACAGAGTCTGAACCTTCAGGTTATCGGGCCATTATCAGCATTCTGAAAGCAAACTCCTAGTTTGGATTAGTGATAATGATTAACTCTCCTCTCTGCCATTACATTGTCTAACCCTGCGAATGAACTATTAAAACATCAAAACCTGTCAAGAACAATTGTACAGCCAATGGCATGTAAGATAGGCCTCGTCTGAGGTAGTATTACAGGACTGTTTGATTTGCCAGAAATAACAGATCAATCCCCTGTTCTGCTTACTTCCTAAAGCTTTTAGCAATCCTTCAAATCTGGCCTGCTGTGGAAACGTTGAGTGAAATTCTGAGGTAACATGTTGGTGCATGAGGAAAGTCGTTGATGAGCTGTGCTATAATCAAGCTGGGCGTTCCTGTCAAATGCAAATATAACATTTTAGTTTTAATTTCTGTGTCTATGTAATATTATTTTTAACTTTCATAACACCTTTCATCTCAAGCCTTAGTTTCAGCAGAGGCACTGCATGTCTCTGAGCTGTGGGGAGGAGCCACATGTTTGGAATAGCACAATCTATCTTAATGAATTTTGAACCTTGGAAAAGCTTAGAAGCTGCCCAACCTCAAATTGATTGCTGCCAGTTAAACTCGCAGAAATAGCTGACTGCTGATGGCTCAGGATAAAAGGGTGGTTGTACAGGGTACAGGGCACAGTACAGGGTGGTTGTTAAAAGTGGGTAAAAAAAAGGGTTAAGAGAGCACAATCCTTGTGCAATTCTATATTTATTATGCTAAAATATAATGGATTTACATTTATTCTGAATTCACTTTATAGAATATTATTCTGGTGCGATATTTAATTATGGTTGTGACAAACATTTAATGGCAAAACAGACATCAACAGCAGTGAAGGAAAACTCCTTGCTATGTGTGAATACATCGATGAACATGTTGCTGGTCGGTAGCTGTAGCATAAATGATTTATTTGAAATAGATGAACTCTCTGTGAATATAAGAATCTTGATGGTTATAAACGATGTTTGGTACAAATTTAATTGCATACACTTACATAAAGTTCAGTATATTGAATGGATAATATTTATTATGTTAGTGGTCTTAGGAATATCGATACTCACACCAAGTTTGTTTTTAATCTTAACGGTAAGATGAAAGTTTTGACTGCAAGCCAAGAATTAGATTTAATAAACTTTTTGTTTCTTCCACGAAAATCTAAATGTGGAGCTGAAGGCAGTTTTTCGTCATTCTGCTGTTAATATTTGACTTTTTGGCTGGGGGATTAACGCAGTGTTATATGTGTTCATGGCTGGCCTGTTGCCTTTAATGACCCATGGTAGTGATGGAGCTGCTGACTGCCGAACAGTGGATTGTCAGAATGCATGTCTATGTTTTCAGAAGGTCATATTCAGCGCACAACAGCAAATTCACTTTAGGTCTATTAATGGTATGCAGTGGCTAGTATCTAACATCAGCAGCTGGCTTTCTAAGCCTTTGGTGCAAATTTATTTGCAAAGGCCATGGAATTTTTTTTAATGTTGAACATCATAAGTGATTGATTTAATACTCCTTGGCTTTTCTTCCTTTACATCAGTGAGGAAGTAACTGATACAGAGTGATGTTATTGGTTAAGACATTGGGCATTAATGCATAGTATGTAAGCACTTTCCTTACTCTCTCTGAAAGCTGAGATGCAGTTTCCTAGCCATTGGGTGTCATGTGGCTAATGGCATGCATCCATAACCGAAGGAAGTTAAAGGTTGAATTGGATCAAACGCAATGAAATGAGTGATCCTGAGGATCGAGAGAATTTTAGGAAGCAGAAATGACTGACCAAATTATTGAAAAAGAAAATGACAATAGATTGTGGATAAATTAGCAGGAAATAAATTTAAAAACTGTCTAGAGTTTTCTTGCGAACTCTGTAAGAAGGAATAAATGCCAGTCATATTGAGATAATTGGCAGAAAAAAGTACGATGGTGAACAAAGTGTCTGAGGCATTAAGAGATAATTTATATCTGCATTCATTGCAGAATACACACTAAATATAACAGGAGTTGAAAGGGTACCTGTTGTCTAATATCAATGCAGAGCTTAAAATGATTAAGTTAAAAAAATAACTGCAGATGCTGGAAATCTGAAATAAACACAGAAAAAGCTGTATACACTGCAGCCAGGCGGTATCTGTGGAAAGAGAAGCAGAGGTACTGTTTCAGGTTGAAGACCCTCTCTCAGAATCTGCATCTGACCAACAGTCTTCAAACTAAAACATTAATTCTGTTTCTTCTCCAACAGATGCTGCTTGATTCTCTGTGTTTACAGAATTTGATGTTTTAGCAATGTAATTAATAACAGTTATATCAGGCGATGGTGAGGCTGCATTCGGAGTATTGTGTACAGTTTTGATCATAGAGTCATAGAGTCCTGCAGCACGGAAACAGGCCCTTTGGCCCAACTGGTCCATGCCCACCAAGATGTCCCATCCAAGCGAGTCCCATTTGCCAGCATTTAGCCAATAACCTTCTAACCTTTCCAATCCATGTACCTGTCCAACTGTCTTTTAAAAGTTGTTATTGTACCTGCCTCATCCACTTCATCTGGCAGCTCGTTCCACATGGATACCACCCTTTGCATAAAAAAACTTGCCCCTCATGTTCCTCTTAAATCTTTCCCTTCTCACCTTAAACCCGTGCCCTCTAGTTCTTGGTCACCCTGTTATAGGAAAGATGTTATTAAGCTAGAAAGAGCGCAGAAACGATTTACCAGGATGTTGCCCGGACTTGGGGACCTGAGTTGCAAGGACAGGTTGTGTAGACTAGGACTTTATTCCCTGGAACATAGGAGATTGAGGGGTGACCTGACAGAGGTGTATAAGATCATGAGAGGCATAGACAGGGTGAAAGCACACAGTCTTTTTCCCAGGGAGGGGGAGCTAAAAACAAGAGGGCGTAGGTTTAAGATCAGAGGGGAGAGATTTAAAAGGGACATCAGGGGCAGCTTCTTCACACAAAGGATGGTGCGTATTTGGAATGAGTTGCCAGAAATAGTGGTTGAGGCGGGCACATTAGCAACGTTTAAAAGCCATCTGGATGAGTCCATGGATAGGAGAGGTTTAGAGGGCTATGGGCCAAATGCAGGCAGATGGGACTAGCTCGCTGGGCAACACAGTCGGCATGGACGAGTTGGGCTGAAGGGCCTGTTTCCGTGCTGTGAGACTCTGTGACTCTATCACTTTAAATTTATTAGACAAATCTAATCAAGCTTTAGCAGATGAAGTTTGTAGGGTGGATGAGAGGAAAGTCAACTAATGCGGTATCTCTATATTTTCAAGAGATATCACATACTTGGGACCTGGAAGGGTGATGGTAGAGTGGAACTCAAGCAGACCTGAAAGGGAGAATGCGGGGTGGGACTCAAGCAGACCTAATGGGGTTGATGACCCAGCCGACCACGTAGGGTGAACCAGCAGCAGGGAGGGACAGAGCAAAGGGGCGATTAACCCAGGGATGTGCAACAGTACTCGGCTGCAGGGTGAGGCATGGAGAACAGGGTGATTGGAAGTGGTCCGCGAGGTGTGAACAGCACTGGATGAAGCAGAAACGATGTAGATAAATGGAATTAGTGTGGATAGGCCAAGGGCAGCATGGACATGATGGGCCAAAGAGGCTGTTTCCTTACTGTGTGACTCTGTACTACATTACATTAACTGAGGGCTCATGGGGTAGGGAGTAATATTAACATGGATGGAAAGTTAATGGACGGAAAGCCATGAGCGATTCAGATCAGGGCTGGAATCATTGCTGTTTACAATTTATATGAATTACTTAAGCATAAAGTTTGCTTACGATGCATAGCTTGGTGCGATAGTGAACTGTGCAGTAGATGAAAAGAGTGCAAACAGATTGCAAACAGTTTAAGGGAGTGAGTGTTGCAGAATGTGGAGAACCTGACGTTATTTCCTGTGACGGTAAAGGAAGTGCTATCTACACAGCCGAAAATCTGAAGCTTTTTAATCTGCAGGAGATGGCCTTGTTCAAAGGACATGGAACATAAACATACAGAGCAGCAAGCAACTAGAATAGTAAATAGTACATTGGTCTTTCTTGAAAGGAGCTTTAGTAGGAAATCCTGATATCGTATAGGACTTTGGTGAGATCACATTTTTATGACATGCAATTGTGGTCTTCAGACCTAAACAAGGGAATCCTATTTCCATAAGACCATTAGATATAGAAGCAGAAGTAGGCCATTCGGCCCAACAAGTCTGGTCCACCATCCAATAATGGCTGATTTTCTTTACAACCCCATTCTCCCGCCTTCTCACCGTAACCCTTAACCCCCTCACCAATCAAGAACCTATCAATCTCTGCCTTAAATACACCCAATGACTTGGCCTCCATGGCCGTCTGTGGCAATGTATTCCACAGCTTCACCACCCTCTTGGTTGGTCAATATCTCCCAAAGGGATGGCATTGTAACTGCTGTACAAAACCTCCGGCCACAAATTCCTCGCAGTCAGTGCAGTGTAGGTTCACTGGACTGGTCCCTGAGATGAGGGAAGAAGAGGACGAAGAAGATTGAGTGAAAATGGGCTATGCTCAGCAAACATAAGGAGAACGAGAGGAGATTGCACTGAGGGATAGAAGATTATGAGAAGGAGTGACAGGTTCGACACTGAGAGGTTATTTCCTTTACCTGAGCAGTCTAGAATTGGAGGCTATAATGGTCATGTAATAATCCTAGACAAAATCCAGTTTACTTCAGCTCAAACATTATATTTTTCCTAGCTAAAGATACAATTTGAACGTGGGTGTGTTTAGACAATCTCTACACATTACAGGGATCTTAATTTATATGTATAATTTCTACAGTACCCTTACCCCTGCCCCTCCCTCTATTTACAGCATTCTTAAAAAAAGACACCTCATGAAGCCCTGTTCACTCAGAAGGTGCACAGGCATTTGATCTTCAGAAATGGTTGCTTATTTTACTCACCAGTGTGACATTCACTGCACATAAAATGATGGTTCAGTTGTGAGACAGAAGTAATATAGAAGCATTGCAAGCTCAAAGATGAGTGCTAGGATCAGCTGGTGTATTAAGTGTGGCCCACAGACGAGATCCAGTTACAGCTGATACCGCTGGGACTCCACGCAAGTCTACAGATAATTTTTGAGCTATACTTAGAGGTTGTATTGCTGCTTCCGTTAACTTGTGCTCAAGTAACTCTACAAACTGAGACAGTACAGCTGACTCCAGTGCTCTAGTTAAATAATTTTGCTTCAGGTTTTGAATACTAAAAGGCACGATTGCTGTGGCAAGAAGGATTTTCCTTCATGTGCTTTTTAATTGGATATTTATAAGGACGTATCTATAGATGTTATTCTATAGATGGACTTCCAGAAGAGATATGATGAGGCCCCAGATAAAAGATTGTCAGTAAAGTTGAGAGTGTGTTAGATTGGACTCAACCTCCTGAGTGAAGAGTTGGCAATAAGGTAGTATAGAGAGAGTAAGGTTAATGGTTATGTGCTCAGATTGGTCGAGTCCGACTGGGGCTACCTCCCAGGGAGTTGGATTGGGATCTCAGCATTTCAATGTATTTTGTAAATCATTTGGATAAAGGAATAGAATTACATGTTTGTTAAGTTAGATGGCAAAGAAAATTACTAAGGCATATTTACTAAATAAGTGAACGAGCAAAACTGGGTCGATCAAGTTCAGTGTGAAAAGGTATGAGATCATCCACTTTGGACCTAGGAATCAAACATTTTCTCAATGACAAAAATCTTGAGAACATGTATCACCAGGCTCAAGGACAGCTTCTATCCCACTGTTATAAGATTCTTGAATGGGCCACTTATATGATAAAGATGAAATCTTGACCTCACAACCTACCTTGTCATGGCCTTGCACCTTATTTGTCTGCCTGCACTGCACTTTCTCTGTAACTGTAACATTACATTCTGTATTCTGTTTTTTTTCCCTTTTGTATTAACTTGATGTACGCGCACAGAATGCTCTGTCTGGACGGTATGCACGCTAAAGCTTTACACTGTATCTCAGTACGTGTGACAACAATAAAATAATTACAATTGTAAAATCCAGGAATCTGGAATAGAGAGATTTGTAAATTCAAGTACAGAAATCACTGAAGCCTTGTGACAAGTAGGAATAGTAAATTGATCCAATGTTGCAATGTTAGACCATAAGACCATAACATATAGGAGCAGGATTCGGCCATTCAGCCCATCGAGTTTGCTCTGCCATTCAATCATGGGTGATTTTTTTCAAACCCATTGTCCCACTTTCTCCCCATAACCCTTAACCCCCTCACCAATCAAGAACCTATCAGTCTCTGCCTTAAATACACACTATAACTTGGCCTCCACAGCCCTCTGTGGCAATGCATTCCACAGATTCACCACTCTCTTTGTTGGTCTGTATTTCCCAAAGGGATGAAATTGTTAACTGCTGTACAAAACCTCTGGCTAGACCCAACCTAGGGTAATTTATTTAATTCTGGCCAGCACACTTCAAAGGACAAATGAATCCTGGCAGGAGGGAAGGCAGATTCAGCAGAATAGTAGTACTGGCAGGCTGCTACAGTTGCACTGACAATGTTTGTAGTGATGGTGTGCAGAAGATTATCGCCTGATATAACTGTGTTTAAGATGATCAAAGTTGCTTGTGGGCTCGAAAGGCAGAAGCTCTTTCCTCTTTCAGAACAGAAGCCTTGGAAGTGGAACTAGACTATTCAGGGTGATGCCAAGAAAAGCTTTGTCATACAGTGAGTAATGGAAGTCTGGAATACACCTCAAGAAGCTGATAAGTTTATTTTAATTGAAAATTTCCAAACTCAGACTTAAGGATTTGCATATAAATATACCCTGCATACCAGGGTGTTGGTACATAATTATTAACCTGTAGTTCTTGATGATACTGTATGTATAATCAGTCCTCCAGCTACACTATGTATCTGAGCATTAACTAAAGATTTCTTTATTAGTCACATGTACATCGAAACACACAGTGAAATACATCTTTTTGCGTAGTGTTCTGGGGGCAGCCCGCAAGTGTCGCCACGCTTCCGGTGCCAACATAGCACGCCCACAACTTCCTAACCCGTACGTCTTTGGAATGTGGGAGGAAACCGGAGCACCCAGAGGAAACCCACACGGACACGGGGAGAACGTACAAGCTTGCACAATGCTATGTCAGTGTTTCTGTTCTGTACCACATAGGGTTAATCAGCTCGTCTGTTATGTCTGGGTCAGATTTTGCATTTATAATCTTGGTAAAGCTAGCTGTGACCACCACCATTACTCTGTGAAGTCCAAAACAACTCTGGGATTTCCATAGGCGCATCATTTAGTGGAGATCCCAGAGATACTGCCAATGACTCAATCCTTCTCCCCAGCACTCTGCTGTTTTGCAACTTTTCTCATCATAATTGAGGAAAACCAGTTAAATTGACAAGAATTTTGATTATTTACGAGTCACCATTCGAAAAATAACCCGAGTTTGTTGCATTTCATGGGGCTTTTAATGCCATGCTAGCTCATAATTGTTCACAGACTCCTTGGGGCAGCGAAACCAATTTTATCTCTGTCATTCTTTAAATATTTCAAAATTTGATGGATTTCAAAGTCATAAAGCTATTATTGTTTCTTTATACTTGTTTATTTATGCAAATCAGGCAATTATTTATGCAAATTTAGCAATAATTTAGCAATAAATAAATTATGCAAATAAATAATTTGTGCAAATAATTTATGCAAATAAATTTAGCAATTATTTATGCAAATTTAGCATTTATCTTAAATTTCTGTGTATATTCCAATATTTACCTCAAAAAAAATCTCAAAATATTCATTACAAATTGTGTTTTTACTCTCTGATTTCCCATCTTTGAGGATTTGTTAACGTGATTGGCTGCTCAACCAGTTTCATGGCGCCACATCTGCTCGATGCCAGAGAAGCTTTGGAACTTTAACATGGCAGCAAGCAGTGTCACGGCTCCTTGTTCCAGCAATCACTGCATCTGGGTGAACAATTTTCTTTCAGTGCCGTTTTCTTTGAGGTGCATTGTACTGCAAAGGCCAGACTGTTTTGACAAGTAACAAAATGTTTGGTTAAAGAGGTGGGTTTGATGAGTGGACAGGACTTCACAAAAGTTCTTTTTTATCAAAATGTTGCAAAGAGAGAAAGGGGCTCGGGTGAGAGTATTAAAGATTAAGGAACCAAGACTGAATGGCAGGACCAGCTTGAGAACGTTCCTCTATTCTTGTACTGCTGAAAGCAATATGTGAGCAGTTAACACACTGTATTGTTTTCAATGGAAGCAGGAAGGTGCGATCAGAGTTGCCAGCTGAAAGCAAGTTGGCTTTGGGCAAGAGAATGATAACTTGAATTGTCAACTGATTAATCACTCAAGGTGCAGGGCAATTTTTTTATAAGCAGCTTGGTCAGACGGGACTCATTGCCTTGCCGAAGTTTAATTACAACTTCTTGCTGTTTTAGTGCCCTTTTTTTCAGTTTACACAAAGTGGTATCAAACCCCTAGTCTTGGTGATAGGGACCACTGTTTCTAAACACTAATATGAAAAATTGTCGTTAATTTGGTGGAGCACTTTTCAATTGAAAGTTGAGTGGGGAGAGACTTCGAGACTTGTTACGGCGGGACTCTTTCAGAGCCAAAAGTCATCTTTGGAATTTGTGACCACCAGCCAGAATACTGTCTTTGTTTCAAAGGACTGAGTCAGGAAGAGATAACGAAAGGAGCTTTACAGCAAGCAGTCTTCCACCTTGAGGTCCATTCTTGGATTGTCCTCTCTGCCTTACATGTCGGATGTTGGTTAACACATATTTTATAAATCTTGCTTATTACATCTGATAAAGAGAATGGTTCAAGCTCACATTTTGTTTCAATAACAGGATTTGTTCTGGCCATGGTCCATAGAGAGAAGAGAATTTGCACAGTGATATTTGCTACGTTAGTCAATGAACAGAGGAAGTGTTTGGCTCCTTCAGTTCTGGTCTCTTCTTCATTCCCATTCCCAGTCTCCAACATATCACCACTGGCAGCCAGGCATCTTGGCACCTCTGCTTTCAGCCTTTACCTCCTTTTCAAATTCACAATGGGATCCTCTTGTCCTTGCCTTCCTCATGGCACCAAGCTTCACACTTAATGGATCAGACAAAAGACCTAACACTGTTTAGTTAGAACCCACATTATCTACCATTTGATACCAACACCATTCGCTCCCCTTCCTTGTTGCCATGTTGATGGACCTTCTTCCCTTTTACTGTGCCAATTCACCCATTAGCAGTCATCAACATCACCTCCTCATTCCACTGCACCTTCCCCTGCGACCACAGAAAATGTAGTACACACCCTGACATCTTCTTTCCTACTACAGCCCAGTGCCAAACAATATTTCCAGGTAGAACCATGTTTTAATTGAACTTCCTTTATCCAGTAAGGTGAAGTGATTGCTGGCAGACCTAGGCAGTGCTGCTCTGCAAGTTGCAGGCATGTTTAATGTGATCTTAGCCAATGTATATTTGCTACATTATACTTCCTTTTCACAATGCAGTCTAGGTGACCAGCACACGCAGGACTCCATTTGCTGCCACTTGTTGCTGTTGCGGAGATTTCAAGGGGATTTGAGGAAGAATTTTTTTCTCACCCAGCTGAAACCCAGGACTCACTGCTTGGGAAGGTGGTGGAGGCAGAAACTCTCAGAACAATAATTAAACTAGTGCTTGAAACACTGTGGTATGGAAGGCTACAGACAGACTTCTGGGGAATGGCTGGCATGGTCCCAATAGGCCATGTGGCCTGTTTCTGTTCTGTATGACTCTATGACACTATGACTCTATGACAGCTTGAGTTACTGCCTTGTGGAACATCCTCACCCAGTCTGCAGGTGCCAATTAATCTCTCTTATTCATTTCCTCTCCTCCCCCTTTCTTTATCTCAAACATGTCCAGTTCTTCATATATCTGTTTCTTTCTCCATGGACTTTGCCTGACCTGTGAGATATTTTCATATTTGTTTTAACTTTATGAACTCAGATGCCTTGGCCCTAAATTCTGGATTTCCCTCCTTAAAACTCTCCACCTCTTTACTTATTATTCAAAATCTCCTTCGACACAGTTCCTCAGTTGTCCTGCTGTGCCCTAATATGGCTTTGTTGTATGAAGTAAAAGGATTTGACTATTCTTATTATGTGAGCTGCAAGGGTCAGGCTGCTGGTTATCCCGGTAATGGACAGTGGTTGGTGGATTACTGCTCCACTGAGGCAATTAACAGAAGTAGAAAATGGCACAAAATCAGAGGACGTTTTTTGCTGAAAATCTCAAAACTGTGCAACTAACAATGCACATGGTGCTCGTTTCACAGCATTTCTACTGATTGTCACACTTTGGCGAGACAGTCATCTTTTGAATTGACCAAATAAGTCGAAGTGATTGCAAGCAGATCTAGGCAGTGCTAATCTGTAAGTCATCATCATGTTTAGCATGATCTTAGCCAACATATATTTGCCACATTATCAGGTGTGTTTACTAATCTGAATCAGGACTGTGTGGGTGTGGGGTGTGGCCAATTTTTTATGAGTCAAAGGACATGTATCAGCTAATGTCCCAAAAGTATAGACGCTGCATCCAAATGTTTTGGTTACTTATCTGTCGAGGAAAGATATTCATGTAAGTACGGGATTTTCTTTTTATATAATGCCTTTTTTAGAGAGTTTATAAAGATTATTTTATTACACCTCCCCTTCCATGTATCATTTTTTCATTCATTTATTCATTTTTTTGGAAACTGAGTTAATTTTGAGATAAGATGAAGCTTGCCGGAAATATAGCCAGGATAAATCGTACCTCTGCCTGCATTTATTGCGTCTATTAGATTAGAGCATACGAGGGTTGTTTCATATTAAGTGTTTTACCCTTGTTTAAGATAAGCCCATATAAACTTGTCCTGATGTGACCTTTAAAATGCATTAGAACAATCTTGAAAGTATGTTCAGAAATTTGGGTTGTTCAAAGATAATTGCTTCTGAACACTTTATATCCCAACAATGAGTGCAATTCCCCAAGCTGTCTAATCATGTCTATGTCATATTAGTTTCATACATTAAGTGAAATGTGAGGAATCGGAGTTTATATACACAGACTTGAGTCTGACTAGGAACAGACAATATTGGGTTTCCCCTCCTATACATTGGGCTTCCCCTTTTCCTATCTTCAGTCCCGAAGAAGGGTCCTGACCCAAAATGTTGACTGCCTGCTTTTCTCCACGGATGCTGCCTGGCCTGCTGAGTTCCTCCAGCAGCTTGTTGTTTTTTCATCTAGATTCCAGCATTGGCAGTCCTTTGTTTCTCATGAGCAGACAATCGTTTTTAATTCAGAAGTTCAAATTGAAGGTTTGATCTGGTTGGCCAGGTTCATATTTTTTGCAAGGGAATTATAATTCTTTTGATGTACCTTATTGAAATTAATACTACAAATCTTGTGCAAACCTGCATGAATGCTATCTTGGAATCTAAAGCTCTTGATTTTTTAAAGACTTATTTATAAGTGCTATTTCACTGGCCAGAAGCAAACTAGAAGTCTACAGGATATAAGCTAAAGGTTAGATTTCAATTTGTGTCACTGCAAGTCAATATTTTACCTGTTTCATAATCTTTTGGTTATTTATGCAGATAAAGAGTGGAATTTATAAATGTTACATAAATAGTATTAAGTTAACTGGCATGAATAGATCTTGATAAACTCTAATATTTAATCAGTGCTGGAAGCTTTGCAGATTAGCATAATTTCTCATTGACTGTGTTTGCATGAAAATCCTTCTCCCACATTCCGGAGAAGGAAAAGGCATTGGATCACAGGGCTGAAGCACGTCTGTAGTTCTTGCTATATTGAAATCAGAAGCAAAACGTGAAAAAACACTGATACATTTGGTTTCACACCAATGTACTGAAACAAAAACATCTGAGGGAAACGTTTGCATAAATGGTTTAAGGACTGAGAAATAACATCTCTGTATTCCTGATTTTTTGTAGCTTCCTGTGACTTTAATATAGTCCTAAATCATTGCATTTCTCCAATTATGGCCACATGTATCTCTCACTTTCTTCACCCGTTCGTTGGTGACTATACCTTCTGCAGCTGAGACCCTTAGCTCTGCTATTCTCCTTTTTAAATCTCTACACCTGTCTCGCTTTTGAAGCTCCTCCTATCCGAAAATCACCGAGTTGCTCTGAATCAATTTTGTCACTGGAAATCCCTTGCGGGAAACTGCTTGGGATGTTTTGCAATGTTTGAAATGCTAAATGAATGCAATGTTGTTAAAGATGATAAATATTTTAAGCAATACTGCATTGTCGGTTGTGGACTTCTACAAATGCCACAGGTGGTGGTGTTTCACCCCATTGATCAAGACTCAGTTGCAGAGTTGAATTTGAAATTACTTATTTGCCTCCTTCATTCAACATTAGATGAGATACAGTCCATCTTCAGGAAATAAAGAAAACATTGTTAGCACTGCTCTGAGAGAAACTGAGTTCCATTTTGTCCTCGTCTGTTGACTCCACAGTTTGTGATTGGTGCCCAGTTTTTGCTTCAGTGTTAAGGAGGTCGAGCTTGGCTTTCATCTCCTCTCCTTAAACTCGCGTGAGCACAAGGTGTTGATGATGGTGGCACGTATGAAAGTCGGCTGTGGATTTTAAACTATCGAGTCGAGTTAAGACAGCTAGTTGTTACTTGTGTGCAACAATGCTCTGGCCTTTCGTAGCTCCATTTCTGCTGTCAGTGCTGTTCGCTGACAGAATTGGCGTTAATGCAGGAGAATACAGCTGCTAAGAAGAAATAACATATAATTACACCAACTGCGAATGACAGTTCAGAAGAAATGCAGCTTTTTTTTATTCATTCAAGGGATGTGGGCTTTGCAGGCTGAGTGAGCATTTAAGTGCCCATCCCGAATTACCCTGGGGAAGGCGGAGGTGAGCTGCCTTCTTGAAACACTGCAGTCCTTGAGGTGTGGGTACACCCACAGTGCTGCTAGAGGGGGAGTAGCAGATTTTGACCCAGCGATGATGAAGGAACGGCAATATATTTCCAAGTCGGGACGGTGTGTGGCTTGGAGGGCAACGTCCAGGCGGTGGTGTTCCCCGTGCTCTTGCTGCCCTGTCCTTTGTGGGTTTGGGAGGTGCTGTTGAAGGAGTCTTGGTGAGTTGCTGCAATGCGTCCTGTAGATGGTACACACTGCTGCTACTGCACATCGGTGGTGAAGGGAGTGGATGGGTGTGGATGGGGTGCCTATCGAGTGGGCTATCAAGCCTGAACATTTTGAACTTAATGTGGTCAGCGACTAGACAGAATTTCCAAACTATTGTGTGTATTGGAGTTTGCAGGTGTATCCCACTTAACCGGAGCTTATTGCGATATCTTGCCCATCAGCCTTCACCCTCTGAGAACACGAGAATCGATGTATTTCACATAAGGTGGTCAGGGATGGGATGTAGGTTATGCTAGCTTCATGCGTTCTTCCCCCTGCATCGTAGAGGCTCTGGTTTTGCTGAGAGGACTCATCTGCCGGACTTGCTGCTCTTCCAACCCCACAGTAACTTGTGTTGGAAGATCGAACTTGCCGCCTTCAGTGTCCATGAGCCAATCAGCAAGGCCTGCGTGATGCCAGGGCCTTGTGCAACGTGTCTGGGTCACATGGATAAAGTAACCCACTCACGGAGCTATGGGGCATATCTTCGACAGACGGTGGAGCCACTCACTAGCTGTGACATCTGTCAATGCTGTCAAGCTTTTAGGATGCTTTTGAATTGAGAAGTATTCAAAATCCATTCATAAATAATTACAAAAACCAAATATTATTAATATTCCATCTAAAATAAAACAATCACCTTAAAAAGCACTTAAAAGGTCCTTGAAAAATTTTACGGCAAACTCAAAACGATTAAAACGAATGCAATTTATATTCTTACCTTTCTTCCTTGCTGATGTAAAATCTCCATTGAAATTTTTGGAAATGTAGATTCTGGGCCGGTCCAACTAGGAGCAGGACCTGAGAGCAGATTCCTCAACAGGTTCCTGCCTCATTGATGGATCCTGTGTGGAACCTAGCAGCTGGTAGAATATTCAGACAAGTATCTGTAAGTAAGTTTGGGATTTCTGTGTTCGGATTCGAACCCACCAAAGTCCTGGACTTGCTTACCTCTACCAGAGTAAATATCGGCAGTTCGCCATGGAACTGTTGTCATTCATTAGCAAGATCTGGGCTACTACCTCCATTCGGGTCCCAAGTAAACCCACTGGTAACCGAGCGATTATCAGTATTAAGTGCTCCAGGAATCAAATGCACATCCTCCCTCAAAAATAAGCGGAATATCTAAGAAGCAGAACATTTAACATATGATCCATAAGAAATTGTATTTTGCTCACAGGGAAGAGGTACAGGAGCCTGAAGACCCACATTCAACGATTCAGGAACAGCTTCTTCCCCTCCGCCATCAGATTTCTGAATGGTCTATGAACCCATGAAAACCACCTCGTTATTCCTCTTTTGCACTATTTATTATTTTTGTAACTTATAGTAATTTTATGCCTTGCACTGTACTGCTGCCGCAAAACAACACTTTTCACGACAGATGTCAGTGATAATAAACCTGATACTGATTCTGTCATGATGGAATCTAAGCAGAATAAATATTACAGTAATATTATAGTTCGGACTTCATGTTCCAGAAATTTAAATTTTAAGGCAGACGAACAAATGCATAACAGGAAAGAGCAGTGTATTGAAGAACATGCGGTTCCTATTTGAATGAGTGCAAGGCTATTTTTTTGTTTACTGTTTACTTTTTTCCAGAAATACTTCCAAATCCAGCAAAGAATTCAAATTGACCTCATTCAATGCATTTTGAGGAAGAACTAAAGACTGGTGTAGAATGACTATCAAAGAACAGCAGGCATTGTTACAAACTTGTCAATATTCTGAATAAATAAACCTTTTATTGTAGAAATTCCATAAAGTATAGGAGGCTGGAGTATAAATCAATCATTAACGTGCCTCCTGGTTAACAGTCGGCTTTTCAGCATGGTGAAATTGTAAAATACTGCCTGGACCAGGATTTTGCTGAAAAGACTATTGATCTGCAGTGCATGAAGTTTATCATTGATACTTTACCCAATGCTCTAAGAATGCACATTTGTTACTAATTAAGATACCGTGAGCTGTATTTTGAGCCAACTCTCTGCAGGATTCACATAATCACTTTGTTGTGTCTATAATGTAACACTTTAATGAAGCAGAGCTCTCATCTTAAAGTAATATTGGAGCCACAAGTCCACAGATTGAAAGCCCAGTATTCCTGCTGAATTGTGGAGGGAGTGGGGGGGGGTGGTGGTGATGGGATGATTTTCCTCAGGCCCTCTCACTGATTTCGGCAATAGCCTGCTTGGCCCACTGAACAAGGGGTTCAATCTCCCATTCAGTGAGTGTTCAGGCTATTTCTCTGCCTAGATCCCCATTAGATAAGATAAGATATCTTTATTAGTCACATGTACATCGAAACACACAGTGAAATGCATCTTTTGCGCAGAGTGTTCTGGGGGCAGCCCGTAAGTGTCGCCACGCTTCCGGGGCCAACATAGCATGCCCACAACTTCGTAACTCGTATGTCTTTGGAATGTGGGAGGAAACCGGAGCACCCGGAGGAAACCCACGCAGTCACAGGGAGAACATACAAACTCCTTACGGACAGCGGCGGGAATTGAACCCAGGTTGCTGGCGCTGTAATAGTGTCATGCTAACCGCTACACTACCGTGCCTAGCGAGGCACGGATTCATCCAGTTGGAGCTCTGCGTGCCCTTATGCTGGACCACAGACCTCCCTCGCCTCAAGGTTCCCCACTTCTTGTTCTGCCACCCTCGTGCCATCACTTGTCATTCAAAGAGAAGGCGAGGATCTCTCAAACGGTCTCAGAAATTGCATAATTGAATATCAGAAGTAAAAGCAGAAAATGCTCGAAGTACTAAGCAGGTCAGGCAGCGTCTATGAAAGGAGAAGCAGTTACTGCTTCAGGTGTAGCACCTACACATTTTTTGATTTTAATCGGACATCAGTTTCTCTGCAAGTACAGTCGTACCAGGAACAGGCAGAACTGTTTGGAATCTTGCCGCCATTAATGCCGCAGAAAAAGTTTCAATGACGTATTCTTGTTTGTGTACACAAGGTAAAGTTCTGGAAATCACCTTCCAATCGGTGATTGCTTTAGTTGCACGCAGAAGCACCCTGGTGAAGTTATCCTCGATACTTCTCCATCGTGTGTTTAGCCACAGAATTGCTTTTTTGAAGTAAATGCTTCTTTAAAGGTATGACTTCATCTGTGAACATCTCATCCCACAGGCTGGCATGAGATCATGATGTAGGTTGAGGGATGAATATCGCCCCTGACATCAAGTAGAACTCCTTTATCCAATTCATGTTTTTTTATGCAGGCAGGGCCTTGACTCAACATTGCTTGTGAAAGATGAGATGTCCATCAGTGCAACCTGCTTTAGACTGAGTTATACCACTCTGTCTGAAGCGTGACTTGAACCCACAGCTTTCTGATTCACTGAGCCAAGGCCCTGTGTAGTTGTCTGTTCATGACTTTTGCCCATCCCACTGCTGACAGCATACCATCAACCTGTAGTGCCTCATACAGGGATTAGATGACTCATAGATGAAAAATTATTCCTTGCGGCATTACACAGTTAACTTCATTAGATACATTACCTGAAGTTAAAAGTTTATTGAATCCAATATTCAAATGGAAAATCAAGCACTTCAAATGTGAATTAGCTGTAAAGCTGCCATGGCCTGGGATTTGGAGTGAAGAATTGAATGAGGTGCTCAGTGCTCGTCAATGTTATGGAGGAAACCCAACATCAGCTTCTGTGTTGCACATCTGCAGAGTTAAACAACTAGAAGTTGCTTTGAGTGATTTGCTGCTCCTGCCTAGGTTGAGCCTTCTCCAGTGTAGCATTTTTCATGTTCAGCTCAGACATTGTGGGCTGAAGGACCTGTTCCTGTGCTGCACTGTTCTATGTTCTAATCAGTGGAACATTAAGTGTCTATAATTCATTCTCACTCCAGGGCAACCTAAAAACGTTCTGCTTTGCTGCATGAGATTTTACCGGGCTCACTTGATATTTATCAGCCTCCCCACTTTTAAAGAGAAATTATATATGCGGATTGTTATTCCTGCAAATAAATATTTCCAAGTCCCATGGATTTTAAAAGTAAAATAATTTTAGGTTTAATTATTAATTTATGATATTTCAGTTTCTATCTTAATCTCACAAGCATGTCGCACTCGTTATTTTGCTCTGTGAAATGTTAGTTAGAAGTTGTTTCGTTCAGCTTTATTTGATTTATTCCCTGTGTGAATTCTTCAGTGGATTGGCATTTCAGTCTACAACTGCCAGAAATACTGAGAGACTGAAGCCTTGGATGTCAGGAACAATGAAATCCATACCGCAACGTTTTCTATAGCTTTGTGGGTAGCTTCCTTTGAGGTTTGTGGCCTGCACTGTTAGTCCACCACTCACCATAAGATCCAGGCAAAGATTTCATGGGACCAGATGATTTCAGTGGTTCTGAAAAGGCAGGATATTTGGAATTATTGCTTGATTGCTATTGGGATCAAAGAGTGTTTATACTGTCCCTTGGGAGATTAAGTAAATGCAATTGAAGCTAGGGTCATGTAGATTATACGTCTTGTGGAAAGAGCAGAAATATTGAGCCGAATCATTTTTCCTCGGCTGTGTAAAAACAAAACTAATGTCTCTTGATTACATTGCAGAGATTTCTCTCTTTCATATTGGAAAACATCCTTTGATTTTATGTCTGTTTCTCCATGAAAAAAATATTGCTGTTGGTGTTTCTTTAAAACGAGAATCTGTCAAAATGCCACATATGAAGTAAACTGGGGTTGAGAATTCTGATCCATCTCTTGTTATTTTGACATTACTGTGGGACAGGAGAGCTGGGTGAGGGATGTGAGATCGAGAAAGCAAGACCTATATTTGAAGGACGGTGAACACTCTGGTTAATTCTATCAACCCCACTTCAAACATATTTAATATAATTGTCATGAGGCAATAACAGAAGTCGGAAAAACTGAGAGGGCGAGATGAAGCAATCGTGAGCAGCAACGTATAATTTGCTTTGGATCAATCAGGACAAATGATATAATCTCCACCCAATTCCCCACATACTGTACAGATTATTTAAAAATTAACAATTTAACTCCCTAAAGAATTTTTGCATAATTAAAATGAATAATATATGTATAAATAGTTCCTTTTAAGGGTCTGGAGTGGTGAATGTTTGCATTAATGTAAGAGTATATGAGCTTTAATCCCAACTAAAAAGCAGCCTATCAGGGAGTGTGTCAAAATCCAAAGGCATTTTTATGACACAAAAACCCTAATGATATATGTATCTCTCTTGCAAATTGTTATAATGTTTCCAAAGAGTGAGTCAAAATACAGTAGTCATTGCCGAGGCAGAGAAAGGTAAAGGTGCGTTTCTGTACATAAGCCTGAGTCATTTCCATATGTGACTTATTACATTATGACTCCTTTTATCTTGTTGCCATCCTTCCTGTCACTGAAGGGCTACTCGTGAAAATTTCTGTTAAGGTGCAGTCACAAAATGTGACTTCTTGTTCCTGTCTCCGTCAAACCATCTCTGCCTGAGCAGTAGCACCTAACTCTGATCCGTGCACGCTGTGTGCTTACTTCCTTCCATCCTGCTTGTCTTCTCCATCGCCCCACTGCTGGTGTCTTCAGAAGTCAGCGGTCCCTCACCTGACATACCCGTCCAAACTCAGATCCATTCTGAGGTCCTGTCAACCCTCAGAAACTCCTACTCAACAGCACGATCGAATCCCAGCACCCAGGCCTCAGTGCTGACACACTCCAGGACCCTTCTGTTATTCTATAGACCTTCAGGTAAATTGTCTGACTGAGTAAAGAGCAAGGCCATTCCAATGCCTTCATTGCAGTATCTCCCCCAATCCCTGACCTCACTGAGTATCTACCTCTTGCCCCAAACATTAAACGTGACCTCAGTGACAATCCTGATCGTCCTCTGCCCCAGTATGTCCAATCTTGAAAAGTGGAAGGGGAACAAGGAGCAAATTAGTTTGTTCCTTCTATTTATGATGCTAGATTCAACCTACATATTCCCTTGTCCACACTCTCAGTGTAATATGGTGAAAAACTGAAGAACCAATAGGCACGGTAGTGTAGCGGTTAGCGTAACACTATTACAGCGGCAACGACCTGGGTTCAATTCCGGCCGCTGTCTGTAAGGAGTTTGTACGTTCTCCCCGTGTCTGCGTGGGTTTCCTCCGGGTGCTCCGGTTTCCTCCCACATTCCAAAGACGTACGGGTTAGGAAGCTGTGGGCGTGCTATGTTGGCGCTGGAGCATGGTGACACTTGCGAGCTGCCCCCAGAACACTCTACGCAAAAGGTGCATTTCACTGTGTTTTGATGTACATGTGACTAATAAAGATATCTTAGAATCCTACAGAAAATATCATGTTACATTTCCATTATCATTGCTCCATCCCCCATTGCCAAATTCTCCATCTCCTCATGCCTGCAGTTGTCAACAATTAGCATCCATCATTAAAAATGTAAATATGCATGTAAAAATTGGAATTTACAAATCCGATGAAAGATTGTCAACATTAAGGTGCCAGGTTGCTTCTGGCTAAATAGTGGTTCCCCCATGCCTGCACTCACCTGTTGAATATAGAGGGTGTATCGTATTGGATCTCCATATGCTCAGTCTGAAGGAGGCCCCTGATTGGGCCTCCATTGGAGGACTGTGAAAACCCTGCCTCAGAACCCTCTACAGAAGGTAAAGCTGGGTGCCAAACTTTCCCTATATCAATGCTGTTATTGATTTTAAAATGCTTTTGACTTAAAGACTATTAAATTTGGCTTTCATTTGGCTCTTAAGTCTGTGCAAGACAAGGTCTCATTACTAGCTTTCACTGGGAGTCTAGCAGCGAGGCAAAGTGACACATTCAGCCTGACAGTGTACCAGTAAGTTGCAGACCCACAGTATATGCATGCCCATCTGGGACTTATTCAGTGTAAGTAGCTGAACATTGTCGATTCTGTTCAAAAACAGGCAACGTGATCTGGTCTGTTAAATATTACAACAAAGGAGGCTCAGTGAGCTGAGACCATACAATAGCAGAGGTACGTATATCTTATAACACCATGATTGGAAGTCCTTAATTACAAAATCACCTACAACCCCAGCAACATGAGTAATTACATTCAGTTCTTGACAACTCAAGTAGAAACTTAGAAACATAGAAACATTGAAAAACTACAGCACAATTCAGGCCCTTCGACCCACAAAGCTGTGCCAAACATGTCCCTACTTTAGAAATTACTAGGCTTACCCATAGCCCTCTATTTTTCTAAGCTCCATGTACCTATCTAACAGTCTCTTAAAAGACCCTATCGTATCCGCCTCCACCACTGTTGCCGGCAGCCCATTCCACACACTCACCACTCTCTGAGTAAAAAAGTTACCCCTGACATCTCCTCTGTACCTACTCCACAGCACCTTAAACCTATGTCCTCTTGTGGCCACCATTTCAGCCCTGGGGAAAAGCCTCTGACTATCTACCCGATCAATACCTCTCATCACCTTATATACTTCTATCAGGTCCCCCTCATCCTCTGTCACTCCAAGGAGAAAAGGCCGAGTTCCCTCAACCTACTTTCATAAGGCATGCTCCGCAATCCAGGCAGCATCCTTGTAAATCTCCTCTGCACCCTTTCTATGGCTTCCACATCCTTCCTGTAGTGAGGTGACCAGAACTCAGCACAATACTCCAAGTGGGGTCTGATCAGGGACCTATATAGCTGCAACAATACCTCTCGGCTCCTAAATTCAATTCCCTGGTTGATGAAGGACAATACACCATATGCCTTCTTAACCACAGAGTCAACCTGCACAGCCGCTTTGAGCGTCCTATGGACTCGGGCCCCAAGATCCCTCTGATCCTCCACACTGCCAAGAGTCCTACCATTAAGACTATATTCTGCCATCATATTTGACCTACCAAAATGAACCACTTCACACTTTTCTGGGTTGAACTGCATCTGCCACTTCTCAGCCCAACTTTGCATCCTATCTATGTGCCTCTGTAACCTCTGACAGCCCACCAAACTATCCACAATACCCCCAACCTGTGTGACTCCTTGATCCTGGCTCCTTTCTGTCATCTCCCCAAAAACTTGCCGCTGAACTCTCCCTTGGGACTGTACCACATGACCCTGTGCTCGTGCACCCTGTGTCAAGGGTTTCTCTCTCTAGGCTGTTTCTCCTGCTTTCCCCCACTTTCCACTACCTCACTTTCATCTCCCATATGGACTTGTCCTGTCAACACAGGGCAGAGGCAAAGTATCTCAAAAGGCAGCCACCCCTGCACAGTTGGCAATTTGGGCTGGTGCATGTTGCACGGAGCTGGACTCTGCATTCATTTCTTAAACAGATTCAACAACTGCTTGACCTGCACAAGTCCAGCAGCCTTGAGGCTCCCACATATATTCGTTATGAGACTTGCAGCCACGATATAATTACCTGAGAGGACAGCTCTTCATTTACGCTTTAGCCCCACTCATCCTAACCTTTAACTGCCTGGTATTGAAAGGATGGATAAGTTCAGCAGCTTTCACTTGGACCTGTATTTGGGCCTGGCTAAGGGTCACCAATAAATCCAGGGATAATTATTTACAAGCAGAGAATGCGAACGCAGTGCAGTCCACAGCACTTCCAAGATGGCAGAATATGACTCCCTTAGTTAAATGACTAACATCAGCTATCTCTAATCACGCCAGCCACAGCTTACTCAATCCCTGAGAAACACTCAGGTGATTGACAGTCCCTTTAAAGATGCATGTGGTGGGGTGAGGGTAGAGTTTCTTCCTGCTCTGAACAGGTTTCCCACATGTAATTGATGTAAGGAATTAGTGGAATTGTTGCTATGCAGTGTGGCATTGCAGGTGTTAAATCAGCATTGCACAAGGACTGACCTACTCCATGTGTGCACGCCACCGCACTATGCAGTGCGCCCAGCTGGACAAGTCATGCTCAGCAATGCATTGTGACTTACACAGAGAAATGAAAGCAAATCCCATCCTGTGAACCTGACACAGCCCGATTCTGCACCTTCTTTTCCTGACACAAACTGCCTTATTTCACGCAAACCAGTGGGCAGATCTTGGCTGTCCTCTCTAGATTTTTGAATTTTCCATCTCCTGGACTCTCCTTTCCTGCCACTAGTTTCAAGCTCGATCTAAAACACTAGATACCTGACGTCCAAGTCACTGGTCATCCGATGGTTGAGTGGAATTTGTCCCAATTGAACATTCCTGGCGCTACATGAATTAAATTTCCAACTCCATACCTTTCTCAGCCCCAGACTTAGACCTCAAATCTGCTTGTCCCTTCACCAAGTTGCATGTAGCTGAAGTGGTAATAGAAAGATTATTGCCTTTAGAGTTGTTCTTTGTTAGTTTGTACTGTAGTTCCTCAGGGAAACCGCATTCTTTGATGTTACTTCCTATATGGGCCACAATGAGAGGACTCCCCCCATCCTTCTCCCCGATAAACCTTGCAGCAAGCGTTCGGTGACACAGCCTGTGGGACCTTTGATGAGAAAGAACACTTGCGCCTGCCAAACAAAGACTGAAGAATTTGGTAGCTAATTGTGACAGTGAGGCTACAATGGACTTGCATTGCAATCACTGAAATGGTTTAAGTCAAATTCTCCATCAGCCTTGCAGACCATTTGATCATTGAGGCTTGTGGCTTTAGATTTGTGGATGCACTTTTGGGGAAAACGTGTATGTACCTTATCAGGCTGAACTGTTTTCACATGGGCTGTCTGGAGGATCTCACAAGGATAAGATGGCAAGATAAGGTGCTGCCAGAAGTGTGCTTGGCAGGGCTCCAAGCATCCACACTGTGCTGATGTGACCACAGATGAGGTGGGCCGGCCCTGTCACCAGAATGTCAGATGAGCAGATCTTCTGCGCCCAGCTGAAGAAGCAAAAACACTCCCACGGAGGTCAGAAGACGTATTTCAAGAATTCCTTCATGTCAGCCTTGAAGCATTTTAACATGTTGCAGCTGTGCCAAACATTGGACGACACTTGGAGCTTTGTGCACAGTTCTGGTTGCCACACTTCAGGGACGATGTAACAATAGACAGAGTACAGAAAGGAGTCACCAGGATGTTTCCTGGAATAGAGGGCTGTAGTTATAAGGAGAGATTGAATCAGCTGGGCTTATTCTCACTGGAATGTAAAAAGCTGAGGAGTGACCTTATAGAGGTTTACAATACTAAAAATGGCATAGACAACATAGTCAGAGTCCCAGGTCAGGGAAGTCTAGAACTAGAGGGCACAGGTATAAGGTGAGAGGGGAGACATTTAAAGGAAATTTGAGGGATAGTTTTTTCACCCAGAGGGTAGTAAATAGCTGGCAGGAGATGCCAGAGGAGGTGCAGAGGCAGTTGCAACAGTTACAAGGATTTGGACAGGTACTTGGATATGAAAGGAGTTCAAGGGGGTTTGGGCCTAATGCGAGCAAATGGGATTAGCGTAGAGCTCATCATGGATGAGGTGGGCTGACAGGGCTGCCTTCTGTGCCGTATGATTCTACAATTCGCCGATTTGTCCAGAATCTTGGGAGGAACCTGCTCATGATCATTCCAGTTGGTGAAGCCTCGCGCGCATTGGGACTGCCGTCTTTGCAAAGAGGAGAATTGCCAAAACCAAGCAGAAAGGAAGACAATGCAAATCCCGCAACACATACAGTTAATTAATCCCGTGACTCAAGGCAGTACCCTGTGCTCAGTATGCTACAGACAGGTCAAAGGAGAAGTTGGTCCAATCAGGCCAATTGTCACGGTCATCTTCCAGCTTGTAGGTCAAATGAGCAAAGTGTGAAGTAGGCCCGTAATACCTGTGTCACAGCTACCTTCCACGCTCATCTTTGCAAAGGTACGCAGGTTACAGATTTACCATTTGTGAACTGACTCATTCCTTTATATAGTCCCAGACCCCACATTACCAGATCTCATCCTAATATTAATTTGAACTGAGGTTCTAGAAAATAGTTGTCTGATGAAAAGTGAGTTTCACGACTGTTAGTCCACGACCTTACTGATACCCTTCAGTACCTCAGCTAGTGCTGTAAATTCCATGATCAAACATAAGTTTACAATAGGATTGTTAAAAGTTATCTTGAACTTCACTGCCTGAAGATTACTGCCTGGAAATTCAACCCTGCTTGTGACCGGTATTGAAGCCAATGGAAATGAATTTAGGGAGCTGAGTTTGATACTTTGGAATAGAACATATAGACTTACTGACTGGGATGAATCTTTTGGCTAACTTTATTTTGCATTTGGCATTTTTGTATTTTGAGTTTACACTTTTATGGCCTAGAAATTCTATCATACGATTGTTCATTTATCTGCTCCCTTTAATACAATTTCAACGAAAAACCTGTTGTTAAGGAACGTTGTGCATTTACCAAGTGGACCTCTGTATATGTTTTTCTTTCGATGTCCCCGTATGCATGACGTGCAACAAGCTGTGCTGGCCAGCTCATTCATGAGTGTGTGCAGGCCGTTTATACAGACCAGACTCTCAGTACAAGAGTTTTAATGAATCTCATTCCAAGAGACCGTCGAGTCCTATATAAACCCAGGATAATAAAAATAGTGTACAGCTCTTTCACCCCTCAGGTAAAAGGTACAGATCTCTAGCAGTTTCCTCTGTGCTTTGTAACTGGCAAAGGCTACACACCAAAAGCAACATGGAGGAGATGTACCTGAAATGCAATGTGTAAGCATATTCTTTGTAAACAGTTTTCTTATTATAAAACTTAATTATATATATGGGTATCTTCTATACTCTTCCTTGTGTTTTTAGTCTAAAATTGATAATTAACCGATGAAATTGAGTAGTTCTAACTTTGCATCAGTTTGTAGAATTGATAATATGTATTTCTGCTCTCACTCAGAATCCGGAATCGCTGGACACCTGCATTCAAAGCATTCTCTCTGCTTTGTATCCGCCGTTCAATGCCACAGCCCCCACTGTGCTCAGTCAAATCTTCAGGGTGATTGACACCGTGTACAAGGGAGATGGACTCTGCTGCTTACTAGATTTCTTGATTCCAGCAAAGCGTATCCTGGAGACGGTGCAACAAGATGCTTGTGTAAGTATGGTGAGCAACTTTAAATTTGTCCTGAAACTAGATCACAAGGAAGAATCAGGAAGACAGACATCAACAAGAACCAGTCCAGAACTGACCCCTTTTACCTCTTCGTGTTAAGAAACCACGTCTCCTGCATGGTGTTCCACGATTATTTTGTATGCTTGGTCCCAGAATTTACAACCTGGAGCGTTGCTCAAATTATATAATTTGCCTGGTGTTAGTTGGAGGATTTTCACTAAAGAGTGTTGGCATAATGCTGATAAAATGAATTCTTCTTATCAGGCCTTTTCCTGCTCCTATTTTTTGTATCTTGTGTCTTGCGTCACGTGTATCTGGGTAAAGAAATTTCTTCTCATCTCTCTCCTGAATGGCGCCTTATTTTAAGAGTGTAACTCCTTGTTCTAGACCCCATAAGAATTTTCAATGATATCACTCCTTTCAACCTCAGGAGAATACTCAAGGTGCAGTCTGCTTAATTTCCTGTCATGGGACAAGTCCTCCCTCTCCCAGGAATCAATCTAAAGGACCTTTGTCTCACACCCTCTATCACAAGTACATGCTTTCTTAGGCTAGGGAGACCAGACCTGTATTCAATGTTCTAGGTATGGTCTCCTTTGGAACAAGACATCTTTGTTCTCGTATTTAGATCCATCTGCAGTAAAAGGCCAATGTTCTGTTTGTCACTGTAATTGCTTGCTGTAACCATAGTTTTCAGTGATTTGTATACAAGGTGTCCCAGGTCCTTCTAAACACCAAAACCTTCCAATTTCTCACCATTTAAAGGAAAACGGTTTTGTTTTCATGCTACCAATGTGGATGGCCTCCATTCTCTGTGTCACTAAACCTTTCTCTTCCCTCCCCCCAGATATCACTCCCTTTTGTTCCTCACAATCCACACTGGCACACATCCTTCCATCTTCAGCAAACTTGAATAATCTACGCTTCGTCCTGTCATCCAAATTATTGATTGACTGTAAACATCTAGGGTCCTCACCTCCGATGCCCCGGTCCCCCAACTAGTCGTGACCTCCCTGCTGGAAAATGGCCCATTTATTCTTACTCCCTGTTTTCTGAACAGTAATCAATCCTCAATTCAAACTCCATTATCTACATTCCCCCAATCCCATGTATTTCATAACCTTTTGTGTGGCACCATATTGAAAGCCTTCTGAAAGTCCAGATACACCACATCTACTACTCCACCCTCTTCTAACCTTCTGTTTGCAGCCTCAAAAATCTCAAACTGGTTTGCCAAACACAATTTCATAACTCCGCATTGACTTCGCCCAACCCAATCATTATTTGCCATGTATCCTGTTACCACTTCCTCAATAATGGAATGCAGCAAGTGAAAATAAAACAAAAGCTCATGACTCCACCAATGAACATCAGGCCATGGTCACCCAGAGAGTCATGGACCTCATTTCTTCGGATATCTTCCCTCCATAGCTTCCAGCCTTACAGTGTCCTTGCCCTACACAGCCCGCTCCTATCTCCTGCCCAATCTCCACAAGTAGGAGTGCCCTGGCTCAGTTTGTTCTTGCACACGAAACATATCTCTTCCCACCTTAACTCTCTCCTTTCTCCTCTGGGCCAGTCCCTTCCCACTTATTTCTGTGACATTTCCTATGCCCTCTGCTATTTTGACTGTTTCCAATTCCCTGGTCCCAACAGGTTCATCTTTACCATAGATGTACAGTCCCTATAAACCTCCATCCACATCAGGATGGTCTGAGGATCCTCTGCTACTTCTTTGAGCAGAGGTCCAACCAGTTCCCCTACACCCTTGCTAAACTCGTTCTCACATTGAGCACTTCTCCTTCAACTCCACTCACTTCCTCCTAATCCAAGCTATGCCTGTCTTTCTCTGGGATACATGGAATAGTCTTTGTTCCAGTCCTACCTGGGACCATCCCCTTGACTCTCTGGTACATCGATGCCTGCATTGGTGCAGCCTCCTGCACTCATGCAGAACTCTGCAGTTTCATTATGTTTGCTGCCAATTTCCACCCTGCCCTCACCTTCACCTGGTCAACGTCTGTCTCCTCCCTTCCTTTCCTGGCTCTCTCTGTCTCCATCTCAGGAGATAGGCGAGCTGCTGATATCCGTTACAAGCCTACTGATTTCCACAGCTATCTCGGCTACTTTTCGTCCCACTCTGCCTCCCGTAAGGACTCAGTTCCATTCTCCCAGTTCCTCTATCTCCATTGTATTTGCTCCGCTGATGGGACTTTCCACACAGATGCCTCTGAAATGTCTCCCTTTTCCCTGAACCATGGCTTCCTCTCTACCATTGTTAACAAGGCACTTGACCACATCTCATCCGTCCCCAAGCCTCTGCTCTCATTCTCTTTCCTCCCGGACAGAACAAGGATTGAAATCGTCGACAATTTCTTTCCTCCCACAGATGCTGCTCGACCCGCTGGGTTCCTCCTGTAGATTGTGTGTTGCTCCAGATCCCAGCGTCTGCAGTCTCTTGTGTTTGCAGAACACAAGTTCCCCTGGTCGTCACCTTCCACCCCACTGACCTCTGCATTCAGCACATCATTCTCTGCAATTTCTGCCACCTTCAGAGAGACTCCACCACCAGATACACTTTCCCCTCTCCTGCCCTTTCAACATTTTACAGGGACCGTTCCCTTCGTGACTCCCTGCTCCACTCTTCCATCCCCATCAACCACCCACCTCCTTATGACACTTTCCCTTGCAACAGTTGCTCTTTCACCCCTTCCCTTCCCACCATCCAGGGACCCAAACAGTCCTTCCATCTGAAGCAGTGATTCACTTGCACTTCTTCCAAACTAGTGCACCGCACTCGACGTTCACAGTGTGGTCTCCTCTACAGTGGAGGAACCAAACACAGATTGGGTGACTGATTTGCGGGTGTTTGGGTGTTCAGTCTGCAAGGGTGACCTTGAGCTCCCTGTTGCCTGCCACTTTAATTCCTCATCCCACTCCCACTCTGACCTGTCGGTCTGTGACCTCCTGTACTGTCACAGTGAGGCCCAACACACGCTTGAGGAACAGGCACCTTTCTTCCGTCGGAGTGTGTTGAGACTTTCTGGACTCAGTGTTGAATACTACAACTTTAGGGAACTTGATCTCTCTGTCTCTATCGCTCTGTGATATTGGCTCAGCTTGTTTATGTTTTCCTTTTGTTTGTCTCTGGGAGTGGAGGACGTGCCCAGCTTGACCTGCTGGGCATGTCTTCCTGCTCTGCATTTTGCAACCCCTGAACTGCTCCCATTCACTCATTGACCAGATGACCTTGTTTGCAGCTTATCCCCATGGTCACCCTGGTTTTATTCTATTGGAGACATCCCCTCCTCTCCCCCACCCTCCCTACAGCTTTCTGTTGTCCAGTTCTGATGAAGGGTCTCCAACGTGAAATGTTGGCTCTGTCTCTCTCCCCACAGATGCCGTCTGACCTGCTGAGTGTTTCCAGCATTGTCTGTTTTTGCGACAGAATGCAGCATTTTGGCTTTTATTGGTGTTAGACTAACTGGGGTTTACAATCATACCGCTCATTACTTTCTGTCTTCTCACACATGGACCTCACAACATGAAAAGAGATGGATATTCGTGCCAACAATATCAAAATGTCATATTGTCTGTGAAAAGAATAATCAGCTCACAGATCCTGTCTGTGTTACAAAGTGGTTGTAATCAGAACTATCTTGCAATGCTAAGGTTTTTTTTCTGATTGGTCCCAATATCAATTAAAAATACAGAACTGTAGAATACTGCAGGTGCAGGCAATCTGAAATAAGATCTGAAAGTCTGGAAATGTTTGATAGGAATCTCTTTTTTTTACATCTGTGAAGAGAGAGAAACATTTCCGGTGAATAACCTTCATTAGAACTGGGAAAGGTTAGAACTGGTCGGGTTTTGAGATGAAGGAAAGGAGGAGTGAATCGAAGAAAAGGCTTTTGTTGGGGGAAAGAAAAGGGAGGTTAACTGATCAAAGGGAAGAGGGTGCAGAGCGAAAGAAAGTGGTAATAGAGCAAATGAAGCAGCAATACAATGGTCTCGAGAGGTAAGTGGAATTATTAGCAAATAAAAGGAAAAAATAGTGAAAGCCAGAAATGTGAAATGAAAATAGAAGCAGCCTGTGTCCATTAATGGGCAGGAAGATATCCATTGTGTATCCAGTGGTTTGCTGTGTCTGAGGACTCCACACAGAGAGCACAAAATTGGCCCTGCAATATAGAAGTAAGAGTGGGACAGGATGAATCTTGCAAGCAGCAGGCAATGTGGAGCTTAGAGTTCAGCCCAGAATGCACAATTAAACTGGATGCAAATCAATGGAAGGAGCAATTAAAGTGAGACCAACGCTAGCTTCAGTCAATAATATCAGCGACATTTTGCACCCCAATTATTTTGCAGTCTGCTTAACTGCAAAAGTGATCTGAAATTCTTTTTGAAGCAACTACACCCGGCTGAGTACAAATACGCAGATTATTAGTGATTTATCTGAAGATTCGGTTAGAAGCAATTAAAGTCTTAATTAAACCATTTGTTCACAATTGTACAAATAACATAGCTATAAAAATACAAAACCATTCGTCCCATTAGCCCTGACCAATAGTTGAGGTGGAACTGATACTTGAGCCTGAGCAATACACTTTGGATTTCATACCGAGCTTAATTTTCTTTGTGAATAAAGAAATTAGGGCTTGAAGCTTTTTTTTCCCCAAAATAAGCCTTGACATGTTTGCACCCAATAATTCCTGTCAAACACTCCTACGAAATCAGATGTTAAAACGTTAAAAGAATTCACCTAGTGAATACTATTTTGATTACATGATCCATTTAGTAGTTCTATGCATTAGTTAATGCTGAAAATAAATGCAGATTGTTTTTGAAAATTGGGACTAAGAAGAGACATTTATTCTGGTAAAAGTGATATGGAAACAGAAGAATGTAAATCCTCCATATAAGTGACACTGTGGGTGCTGTTAAAGTCGACACAAATGAATTTGGGTTGACTTTAACAATACTCACAGTGTTTCCCTGCAAAGAGGTTTGGGCTCTTGGAGCAAAAGACTACTTGGCACGCTCTCCTGATTGTTTACTGAATTCCACAGCAAGGGGAATGTTGCACTGCAGGAATATGCCAACTTCAGAAGATGTAGTGCACCATCACCCAGACAGCAATACTGTATGTGCACACAGGTTTATCTCCTTTACTTGAAACCTGATTGAGCAAATGGAATGTTTTTACTTTACTTCTTATTCCCACAGTGAGTGTACAGGTCGTTTGTGATGGAATACACACTAACTTTTGTGCTAACAAAATGGTTTAACCTTATACAAGCAGCCCTCACTGCACAATCGACTATTTCCTTTTTCCACAGACTCTGCTTTGTGACCTGTTTTAGCATAATTGTCAAATTACTGCCTGATTTCAAACTAGTTTAACTTTTGCGTGGCTGCCACCTGATTAGATTGAGATTGACCCAACCTAAATGTAGTGTTAAGATTAGAGGGGAAACATCATCAGTTTCAACCTCTCCTCCTGAACTCTGTCCCTCACCTCCATCCTTATACTTCACTGTATACTAGACATGGGTGTGTTAGTAAAGTTCCAACATTCTGGCCCATGACCAGAGGAATGTTCAATGCAGACATTGTTAGTGGGATATGCAGCTGGCCACTTGGAACCAACTTTCTACACTCTTCCTAGCCAACAGGAGGAAAATAACTGCGTAAAATCCAGATGATTTATTTGTTGTTTGGCTGATGTACCACAGAAATGTAGCAGTTCAGTTTGAACATGCAGTCCAGATCAGCTCCAAATGTATTGAAGGTGAAAGTTTATTTTCTGTTTATGTTGGAAAGGAGCTTCCTTTTGGAGAACATTAATTAACTACTGTGAGTGGTAATGTTGCCAAAATTTCAAAAATAGCAATCTGAAAACTATTACTCTGTATGATTGTACAGTGTCCCCAGTGGCTCCCACTAACTGAATATTATGTCTGCCTCTACGGAATGGAACACATTTCAACAGTTGAGTTCCTTACCCAAATCCTACCGATTAGCAGTATTTTGTATTTTCATTCAACAGCAAGCAAGCATTGCATGTGGGTACTAATTCTGCTCACACCTGTTTGATGCATTAAACTCTGCAATCTGTTGAACTGGCTCAGGATCCTACATTGGCTCAGACCCTTTTCAAACCCACTGGCATCTGTTGAGGTCTCCATTCAAAATGCTAATTAATTTCTTTCCTTTATCAGTTGTGGCTGAATCTGCTCTGTATTCCCAGCACATTCTGTTTTGATCACATATTTTAACAACCAAAGAAACAGGAGCAGGAGTAAGTCAAATGGCACCTCAAGCCTGTTCTGCCATTCAACAAGATCGTGTCTGGTTCAACCTTGTCCTCAGCATTGCCTTTCCAGTCTCTCCCGGTACTCAGTCACTTGTTTTTCATGCAGCTCCACAATTCTCTGGGCAAGAGAATTCACAGTTCTCCGAGAGAAGAAATTCCTCCTCATCTCTGTCTAAAATAGAAGGCCACTTATTCTAGATACCACCACTAGGGAGGGTATCCTTTCAGCATCCACCAGGTCAATCTCCTTCAGAATCTTATGCTTCAAGAAGGTCATCCCTCAAACTTCTGAACTCCAATGAGTTCAGGGCCAATCTGCTCAACCTCTCTTGATAAATCAACCACTTCATTCCAAGATTCCACCTAGTTAAACTTCTCTGCGCTGCCTCTGATGCAAGCATATCATTCCTTAAATACCAACACTATAAGCAGTCCCCCAGGTGAAGACTCACAAATGCCCTGTAAAAACTTTCCGATATTAAAGTTCCACCTTGCAATAAAGGTCAACATTCCATTAATTGCTTAATTACTTGCTGTTCTTGCATGCTAACTTCATGAACTATTATTCCAAGATCCCTTTGTACCCCAGCGTTTTGTAGTCTCACTCCAATTAAATAATATTTTTCATTCATTAAATAATTTTTCATTCTTCCTTTCAAAATGAATAACCCCACACAGTACTGCATCTGGCAACTTCTTACCCATTTACTTAACCTTTCTAGGTTCCTTTGTAAGCTCTTTGCATCCTCATAACTTGCTAACCCACCTATCTTTGTTTATAAGTTGATGTGGCCACGATACATTTGGCTTCATCCAGGTTATTGATGTAGATCGTAAACAGCTGAGTCCTCCGCGCAGATTCCTGCGACTACCTGTTGCTTGGCAGCGCAAAAATGACCCATTTAGCCTAACTCTGCACGTTTTGTCAGAGTCAAAGTCGAGTTCACTGTCATCTGCACAAGTCCACGTGTGCACAGGTGCAGTGAAAAACTTACTGGCAGCAGCATCACAGGCACACAGCATCAGGTAAGCAGCATTCACAAGAGAAACATAAAATCAACAGACTGCAGAGTTTAATGCATAACATAAATTATACACAATTTTTACAAGAAAAAACACAATTAGGACAAAAAAAATCCACTATAGTGCAAAGTGATCAAAGCGGTCACAGTGTTGCTAAACTGAAGTGATTAGGGTTGTGCTGAGAATTGAATGGTTGAAGGGAAGTCGCTGTTCCTGAACCTGGTGGTGTGGGACTTCAGGCTTCTGTACCTCCTGCCCGATGGGAGCTGTGAGAAGATGGCACAGCCCAGATGGCGGGGATCCTTGATGATGGATGTTGCCTTCTTTAGGCAGCGCCTCCTGTAGATACTCCCGATGGTGGGGAGGGATGTGCCCGTGATGTATTGGGCAGAGTCCACTGCTCTCTGCAGCTTCTTATGTTCTTGCGCATTTGAATTGCCGTCTCAGACCATGATGCAACCAGTCAGAATACTTATCTGTGCCATAACTGTTTAATAGTACATTTTATTAACTGCCTTCTGGAAATCCAAATATACTACATCTACTGTTCCCTTTTATCCACCCTATTCATTACATTCTCAAAGAGCACGAGGGAATTTGTCAAAGGCTATTTCCCTTTCATAAAACTCTGATGTTTTTACTTGAGTTCCTTCTGCTTCCTAAATATCCTCCTGTTATCTTCTTACTGTTGGATTGCAGCATTTTCCCAATGGCAGATATGAGGCGAACTGGCTGATAGTTTCCTACTTTTGTCCCCCTCCTTTCTCGAATAGTGGCTTTACATTGGCAGTTTTCCAAACCTCTGGGACCTCCCCAGAACCCAAGGAGTTTTTGTAGATTACAACCAATGCATTCACTGTCGTTGAAGCCACTTCCTTCAAGGCTCAAGGATGCAGGCTATTGGGTCCAGTGGACTTGTCAACCTTTAGCTCCATTAGTTAGTCTAGTGCTTTTCTTTCTCTCGTGAATGCTTCAAGTTCCTCCCTCCTTATAGCCCCTGATCACAATTATACACTACAATTTTTAGCAATATCCCAGCCCTTGTTCTCAAACTATTACCATTCGAAAGTAAAGGACACAATTTGAGAATTTGGCTTTAATTTCAACAATAATAACAACTTGCATTTAAGTACAGGAGTTGGGACATTATGTTGCAATTGTATATGTTGTTGGTGAGGCTGCACTTGGAGAACTGTGCACAGTTTTGGTCATGCTGTTTATAGGAAAGATGTGGTTACACTGGAAAGAGTGCTGGAAAGATTTACGAGGATGTTGCCAGGACTCGAGGGCCTGAGTTATAGGGAAAGGTTGGCCAGGCTAGGCCTTTATTCCTTGGAACGTAGGAGAATGAGGGCCGACCTTATAGAAGCGTTTAAAATTATGAGAGGCAGAGATAAGGTGGACGGTAACAGTCTTTTCCCCAAGGTAGGGGAGTCCAAAACTAGGGAGCATAGGTTTAGGGAGAGAGGGGAAAGATTCAAAAGGGACCCAAGGGGCAACTTTTTCACGCAGAGGGTGGTGAGTGTGTGGAACGAGCTGCCAGAGGAAGTGGGTGAGGCAGGTACAACAGTGTCATTTAAGAAGCACTTGGATAGGTACATGGAGGGGCGGGACTTGGAGAGATATGGGCCGAACGCAGGAAATTGGGACTAGTTGGGTCACTGTTGTCGGCATGGACTGGTTGGGCCAAAGGGCCTGTATCAGTGCTGTATTGCTTTATGACTCTATATAGCTCTTAATGTATTGAATTTCTCCAAGGAACTTCAGGGAGAATAAGAGCCATATTCGGACGGGAAACCAAAAGCTTACTGAAAAGAATGTTTTGTGAAGCAGACTGAAAGGGGAAAAGAAGAGATAGACCGGCAAGAAGTTCAGGGACAGAATTTCACCTTGGGCCTTAGGAACTGGAGGTATGGCTGACAAGAGTGGAGCAATGAAATTTGGGGTCCAACGAGACAAACCCGCATATGAAAAGGAATAAACCATTTCCCATGGGCTTTTATTGCTGGATGACAGTTTTCCCGCAGATGAAATTACAATAATTTTTTTCCAATGGTTCATTCTGCTTTTTGAAACCCATACACAGTCCACAACTGCAACATCTGGGGAGGAAATTACCTTGTGGGAGTGTGTGCTGACTGCCAGCCAGTGAAAATGATGGGGGAATCGTTGGTCTTTTCATGCTCCAGAGTTTATGGTTTGTAAAGCTATCCTTAATATAAACCAAGTGGTCCTCTAAGCAGGCTGTAACACAATTTTCCACCAATTCACAAATCTGTTCTCTGTTTAACAGTGCCAGTAAAAGTATTTTGTAAGCTAGAGTCTCGAAATATGCCTGTTTAATAAGAGGGAAAAATGACAACAGATCAATGAAGCCAACAATTGTGCAATGCAGATTGAACAGTTTCACTGGCTGTGCTATTTATGGATATCCTTCTAAATATTCTTCGTAAACGGAGAGAGATTCCATTTCACTTAGCCAACCATCGTAAGCAAACTGGCCATAAGTGCCACAAGACTTTACTGTTATGTATTCCCTCTGTTACAATAATGTAAGCCCAGACCTGTTCTATCACTCAGTGCAAGATGACTGATTCGTGACCAAACTGTCTGCCCGTCTTCGTCAATCCCATATATGTTAGAAATTGCTGCAGCACTAATTGCCAGTTCCAAAAGTGTTCTCCAAACTTATTCACCCTTTGCAAATACAAGCGTTTCTTAACTTTTCTTGTGAAAAGCCTGAATTTAGTTTTGAGACCTTAACCCCTTCTTGTAGGATTGGTTTAACTTTACTTACTCTATTAGAACATAGAACACTACAGCACAGTACAGGCCCTTCGGCCCACAATGTTGTGCCAATGTTTTATCCTGCGCTAAGATCTATCTAACCCTTCCCTCCCACATAGCCCTCCATTTCTCTATCATTCATGTGTCTATCTAAGAGTCTCTTAAATGTCCCTAATGTATCTGCCCCCTCAACCTCTGCTGGCAGTGCACTCCACACACCCACCACTCTCTGTGTAAAAAACTTACCCCTGACATCCCCCTTATACCTTCCTCCAATCACCTTAAAATTATGTCCCATCATGTTAGCCATTGTCGCCCTGTGAAAAAGTCTCTGACTGTCCACTCGATCTATGCCTCTTATCATCTTGTACACCTCCATCAAGTCACCTCTCATCCTCCTTCTCTCCAAAGAGAAAACCCCTAGCTTGCTCAACTTATCCCCATAAGACATGCTCTCCAATCCAGGCAGCATCCTGGTAAATCTTCTCTGCACCCTCTCTAAAGCTTCCACATCCTTCCTATAATGAGGCGACCAGAACTGAACACAATACTCCAAGTGTCGTCTAACCAGAGTTCTATAGAGCTGCAACATCACCTCGCGGTTCTTGAACTCAATACCCCAACTAATGAAGGCCAACACTCCATACGCCTTCTTAACAACCTTATCAACCTGCATGGCAACCTTGAGGGATCTATGGACATGGACCCCAAGATCCCTCTGTTCCTCCCTTGTTCCCTTAACATGTTGGGAACTTCAACCAAATCACCTTCTAATTCCAAGAAATTCATCTAGTTAGCAGAATCTTTTAATTTCACCCTTGGAGGCCAAAATCTATGCTGGACTTCCTCTTAGATCAATATATCTTCTTGAACTGCGATACATAGAATTGGCCACAGTACTGAAGATGTGTTCGAACCAGGGCTTTGCATAATTGCAGCTTAGTTTCTGCCTCCCTGTATTCTAATCTCCAGGTACAAAACCCAGCCTTCCAACAAGCTTTCTGATTATATTTGTTAAGCACCCATGAACCTTAGATCATCTGTGCACATGGAACTCTAAGTCTCTTCTGCAGTTCAGTAACTTTTCACCATTTAGTAAGTTCTCTGTTCTATTCTTTTAACTTCAGCATGGATGACATACTTGCCTACATTCAAATCCATTTGCCAGATTTTTACTAATTTATGTTATTTCTTATTATTTCTTTGTAATTTAATATTTCATCTTCATTTCTTGCAACAATGCTTAGTTTTGTCTCATTAGCAAACTCTGATATTTGCCTTTCTATACCATAACTTAATCTATTCATAAATGTTCTCGTGAATAGTTCTATCCCCCAACACCCACACTCACAGTACACTACCAGATGCATTGTGAGAGTTCAAATCCTTGCGCATTATTCCTATTTCTTCATGTTGTTCTGACAATTTCTTATCCAGATCATTAATTTGCTCTTGACTCCATCATTAATAACTTCAGCAACTAGTTTCTCATGAAGGATTTTGTCCATATCAATAACATTTATAGACATTCCCCCATCTCTTAGTGGAACTAGTTTTCTGGGAATTTCTAGGTACAGTATAGAATCATAGTTCTAATATCAAGTGAGTACAGGCCTGCTCTGTTTAATCTCTCCAGAAGTGGGATTGACAAAGATGTGCAGACAGTTTGGTCACAAATCATTTGGAGATCCATGGGATTGTTATGAGAAGAGTTTAAGCAGACCAAGCCTGATATTAGATGTTAGAAGATATTAGATATTGATATTAGAAGAAGGAGAGGTGATCTCATTGAAGTGTACACATTTTTATGGGGGAGCTTGTCAGGATCGATCCAGGGATGATACTTCCCTTGACTGGGGTATCAGAGATTGTTGCCTCAAAATGAGGAGTCATCTGTTGAAGGCAACAGTGAGAGAAAATCTCTTCACCAACAGGATGAAGAATCTTTGGAATTCACTATCCAAGTTAACTATGGGGACCTAAGTCACAGTGTGTTCACAATGAAGATGAATAAATTTTTGGACACTAATAGAGTTAAGGGATATGCGGTGAGTGCAGCTAAGTGCTGCTCAGGTACAAAATCAGCCAGGATGTCATTAGATGATGGAGCACGCGGAAGTGGATGGCCCACTCCTGCCTCTGTTGCTTATGTTCTACAGAGTTTTTCAATCGGTTTCGTCAGGCATGGCCTGCTCTTTGCAAACCCTGGTCTGCCCTTTACAAATTCTGTCAGTTCAGTTTTCTTCCAGTCAGTCCTCTTGTTCATAATGTTTCACAACAAGTCAGATCAGGTTTGGTATTTATGTAATCGTGAAAGAGGAATGCTGAGAGTTTGGAACTTGTTAACCGGAGCAATCGTTGAGACAAATTGCAAGGAGTTATTTATGACAAAGTCAGGTTAGTACAAAAGGAAGAAACAAAGAGGAGGGTGAGTTATTAGTTAAGTGAGGTGTGTGGGATATATATCATCGCTAGGCCCGTTGGGTCAAATGGCCTATTTCTGTGTTGAAAATTCTATGGAAGTGTGTAAGTAAATCCCATTGCATTAACTTCTAAAGTTAGTTATTAAATGGTACGCTTACTCTTTCCATTCTAGTCTTCCCACTTTAACCCTTTCACCCCCGGGATCATTCTTCTAAACCCCCTCTGGACCCTCTCCAACGCCAGCACATCTTTCTTAGATATGGGGCCCCAAACTGCTCACAATACTCCAAGTGTGATTTGATCAACGCCTTATAAAGCCTCAGTATTACATCCTTGAAGCATTTAAGAGTGCTAGCTGGTATACCAGTCATTAATACATGCAGAAATGGACATCACAAAATGTGAACAACTTTAATAAAAATGTTGACTTCATCCATGGAGAAACTGACTTTAAATAACTAAGAGTGACTTTAAATCTTATATTAAGCCATTTATTGGTTTTGTTGGAAGACACTGGTTGGATATGCACCTTCTAATGAATGGTTTAGTGCCTAAAAAAAAAGTATGATTAGAATCGACTTCTGGAACAGCTGGAAAGGGGTGAGACTCACCGCCCTTGTTATTTTATTCTGGCAGCATGGCCAGGGATGACTTCCTGCACCATGTCTCTTCAAACTGGCTTTAAGGTTCACAGAAATTCAATTGCACTCAACTTAACTTGTGTTTAACTCGTCCCTGATTGGGCCTAAAAGTTTTTAACTTTAAACTAAAAGTTTTTAACTTTTAACGGTGGTTCCATGGAGAAATGGCTGTATTACTCTCCATGCGGATGAGCTCATCACTGACCTACATCCCTGGGCATCACAACAGTGAAGTCAGAGGTAATCTGCAGGTTGGGGACAGGTGGATCTACCCTCCCGATCCACCACTGGACTCAACACTTGGTCAAAAAAATAGAACACAGGCATGGCTGAGGAACTGGCTGCACTTTGCATCTGGCTCCTCAGCTTCATGCCAGCGATGGCTGGTATTTGTCATGCAGTCTCATTTGATGAATGGTTTGTTTATTTTAATGAATGTCTTAAAGTGATTTTGAGTAAGCTATTCTGAAGTGAGTTTATATCATGTATTTTTAATGCTTTAATTATTTAAATCAAATTGATTTTTTATAAATGCCTGCAATCATTTAAGAATAATTCAGAAGCCATTGACAGCAGCAAGTTATTGGAATGGTGTTGGGGATTTCATGGGACCCTGGCCTCAGGAACCACTTAACTCATGCTCTGTTGCCATTCAGGGTTGGCCCCACCTTGTGGGACATCTCCAGTAACCAGGCCCTCACCCTGCGGGACATCTCCAGTGACCAGGCCCCCACCTTGTGGGACATCTCCAGTAACCAGGCCCCCATCTTGTGGGACATCTCCAGTAGGCAGACCCCCAGCTTGCTTAGTCCTGTGGGGGCGCAAGGCCTAAGTGCAGCCACAGGAGTGAGCCTGGATGGTGGGTCGGGTTGGGAATGATCTGCTCCACTGGAGGGGCCAATCTCTGGTGAACTAATGGGAACTCCAGCTGGGTTATTTGTTGTTGCACGTTCAGATAAGCTGTAGGAAGGTCCAACCTTTGAGAACATAAAACATAGGAATCAGCAGAATAAGAGCAAGAGTAGGCAATCCTCCTGAAGTCCCTCAAACCTGCTCCACTGTTCTGCCAGAAACCAAACACAAATGAAAATCACAAAAAACAAACTGCAGATACAGAAAAGATGACATAAAAACAGAAAATGCTGGAAACACGCTGATGAAGGGTCTCTGACCTGAGATATTAACTCTCCTTCTCTCTCCACAGATGCTGCCTGACCTGGTGAGTGTTTCCAGCAGTTTGTGCTTTTATTTCACCTTGCAGTGTGTCTGGGTTAGATCCAGTGCTGACTTCAGGAAGTGACTCAGCAAACAGAAGCAGAAGCTCCTTGGTCCCACGTAAGGGTGTGAGAATTAGAATAGGTCGTCTCACCTTCCAGCTAGGTCTGCCATTCATCAAGGTCACGGCTGATCCTCTACCTCATCACCGTCTTTCTGCACTCTTCATTCCACAGCTGGCCGAGTTAGAGAACCCCAAAGATTCAGCACCCTCTGGCTGAAGAAATTTCTCCTCATCTCAGTCCTAAGTGGTGCACCCTTATTACAAGAGTTTACCCCGAGCGCTAGACTGCCCAGCCATACTCCTCACACCTCTCCTGTTGAGGCCTCTAAGACTTTTGCAGGAGGAGTCTACGAACTAAGAGAGGGTTGTAAAATTCCTTTGTTCCTTAATCTTTACTGATTATTAGGTTTGTCTGGAGAAAGGATACAGAAAGTACTTAGATAATGGTGCAACGAGCCCTTATTTAATGATCAAAGGTCAGACCTTAAAGCTTTATTTCCATTAATCAGTAACAGCACCATTGTTGCTGTTTGTGAGTGATAAAAATGCCTGCATCTCCAGTGAGCCCAGTGCTCCCTTTCATTGCCATTATACTTCCAGCCTAAAAGCGATCCACAAGCACTTAACGCCTTGAAATTACCCGTTGTATAGATTGCAGGCTCATGTCTCGCATTGTGCATCTCATTTGGTAAGCCTGAGCCAGCTGACTGAGTTTAAGTGTATAAAAACATCTAAAGACCTGGTGCAATAAAACTTGATATAATCGGAAGATCTGATACAACTATGTAAGTGCGACTGGCGACTTCTTGATGCTACAGAACTGTGAGGTTAGGGTCACAAATGGTGGGAATGGGCCAACTCCCAAATAGATCAGTGACTGACCATGAGAGTGCAGAATTAATATCCTTCTCCATATTAAGAACTAATCTGCTGAAGTAACTTAGTGGCTACCTACGTTGCTTGCTGATAAATATTTTGCCACAGAGAGCTTCCTATTAATTAGAGTTCTATGTTCTTCTCCCTCAGGCTGAATATTCAAGCCTCCTGTTCCGTCACGAAGGCTGGCCTCTGTGCCTCCACGAGAAGGTAGTGGTACAGTTGTCATCGTTCAACATTTTCCTTCTGCGCCCGGGTGATTTCTATCTACAAGTTGTACCTGTTGCAAAGCAGTCAGCTCGGATTGTGTTGAAATGCTTGGGCAGGGACCTCCGCAGCGTGGAGGAGAAACTGATACCAGAAGTGTCCTACACCAATATTTTTACCTCAGAGTGGCTGGAAACTATAAACAGTGAACGTTCTGGGACACCATTGCACACTTGCCTACTAGCCACAGATAATGGGGTTGTGAAAGAGCTTTGGTCTAAAATAGTAAGCCCTGAATTTGTAAATAAAAGCAAAGTAACGGCCCCATCTGGGCACAGAATTCATTTTGTTCAGGAAACAGAAAACAACTGTGATTCTGCCAGGATGACTTTGCAGACGGGGGCAGAGACTAATCATTCACTTAGGGCTTCTGAGCCAGTCTCTGATACTAAGACAAAACAAAATCCTTCGCCTAACTTGGGCCAAAAAGAAGGCACAAAATGTTTAAGTCACCAGTCCATGAAACTGGGAATGATCTCCCCAAATCAATACGAAATCTCCAATGAAAACGTTGAAGGAGATTATGTGGATTTAATGATGTTTTCTAAAGAAAAATGCTCTGATAACAGGACTGCAGTGCTTCCACTTAAGAAAGGTGAATCTTCTGTGGTTCCGGTCAATGGCACGTGGGCATGTGGAGGGACAATTAGGTTTGCAACTGAACCTTGCACACCATGCTTAAGCAGAAGGTCAAACAGAGACTTGGAAAACCAAGGGGTAAAATGTCGCTATCGTGAGTCTTACATTGAAGCTCTGCAAAACCCTTTGAGCTTTGGGTTCAGCTTTCAGGAGGCAGAAGCTTCTGCAGAGGACAGGAAAGATCTCCTGACTAATCACAAACTCAACAGTGATTCAAAAAGCCCAGTCTGTTACAGGAAAATCCAGGAGCCCAGAAGTTCCTCCAGATCGACCACTGCATCTTCATGCAAAGCTACAAATAAGGACAAAGTAGTAGTGCACTCCATTCCATCCTGCACTTCAGTTAAGGCACCATACCAATCGATAGCTAAGTTTGAGCCTCGTATAGGATCAGGATCTTCAGAATCCCCCACCAAACATGCAGTTCCTGATGGCAAAAGATCATCCCTGCCGGCTGCTGATACTCTGTCCTCTGAACCTTCCACCGGCAGGAAAAGTGTGGAAGCTGCAAATCGGTGTTCAGCTGGTTACATATCTCCAAGAAACCGTAGATATAAATCCCAGGGAAAAGGTAAAAGTAGAATTAATTACGCTGGAACAAAAATATCCAAGTGCAATTATCTATTGGGACAGTTGACAGAGGTGTTCTGTTGTAAAGAATACTTTTCTTTGTTTTGAAAGATTTCACGGTTTATAATAATGAGATTATTCGTTCTGAAATTATTGAAAACATGTGGATCCTTGATGCAAAGTGACTAGATGACAGAATAAGAAAAGAAAGAATTTGATTGTAAAACATACGGAACTCTCAGAATTCAGGTAGTCAGCTGGATGGATCAAAATTAGGATGTGCACCCCTACAGTAGTTCTCGGATATTCTGTGTTATTCTGGTTTACTTTGAAAGCATTTGAGTTTTTGTAGTATTCTCAAAGCTCTAACCTAAGGTCATAAAGGACAGAATGGAGAACATGCAAACTTCACACAGCTGGTACTTCAGGTTAGAATCAAACTGAGGCCTCTGAAGCTGTAAGGCAGCAGTGCCACATGCAGCCCACATAACAAGCTGTCTAAAGGCAGCCAGGACAGTGAAGGGAAGGGCATTAGCTTCCACCATTGATGGCCTGGTCTCCAAATGCAGCCTCTGCCTCATGGGACACAGCACCAGCCAGGTTTGCAGCTTGATTGGCCCCCAGTATCAGTTATTTTCACCACTCCCTTCCATTTTACGTGGTCGTAGGAATTCTTAGCAACTTTTATTCAACTTCTTGCCAAATTACTCTCATATTCAACTTCCTCCTCCTAACTATTTTGTTTGTGTACTAATGCTGCTTTCCAAAAGATTCAGTACCCACTCAACATCAAATCCATCTTTGATATCTTTAGTTAGCCACTTTTCACATGGAATTTTGATTTCTCAGTGGACGTTGATGGACAATAGTGAGACGTTTGAACAGGGCAGGAGAGAGTTCATGAGAACTCATGCCCTTTAATTTCTTTCATACCACGGTTACCTGTCCATTGGGATGAACTTACTGGATGCAGCAAAAATCCTACCTGAATCTCATTATTCCCATCTTACAAAGATAGAACCACACAACGCAGAAGGGAAGACATTCATTCCATTGAGAAAAGAACCATAGTTATTCCATTCACACTGTCATGTCCTCATATCTATATTTTTTTCTTTTAAAATCACATTTATTACCTGAACAACAAACATAGCAAATGTGAAGAAGGATCACTTTTTCGTTGCCTTTTTCTATTTAGCCAGGGGTAATTGGAGCTGTGCATTTAAAAATTGTCCCATTTATTTTGAGCCTTGTTATAAAATGAATTCTATTGGTATTGGTGTTAGTTCATTATTGTCCCATGTACCACGATACATTGAATAGCTTTTGTCTGCATGCCATCCTGATAGATCATTCCTTACATAAGTACATCGAGGTAATGAAAAGAAAAAAAGTATTCAGAATATATGTTGTAGTTACAGAGAAAGTGCAGAGCAGGTAGAAAATAAAGTGCGAGGACCACAACGAGGTAGACTGGGAGATCTATGTTTGCTTCATGTAGTGTTAGTCATGCCTCTGGCTGTCAAAGTCAAGTTTATTGTCATCTGCACAAGTCCATGTGTGCGCAGGTGCAATGAAAAACTTACTTGCAGCAGCATCACAGGCACAGAGCATCAGATAAGCAGCATTCACAAGAAAAACATAAATTTAACATAAATTACACACAATCTTTACAAGAAAGAACACAATTAGAACAAAAGAAAGAAGTCAATTTTAGTGCAAAGTGATCAAAGTGGTCACAGTGTTGCTAAACTGCAGTGATTAGGGCTGTGCCGGTTGGTTCAAGAACCGAATGGTTGAAGGGAAGTAGCTGTTCCTGAACCTGGTGGTGTGGGACTTCAGGCTTCTGTACCTCCTGCCCGATGGGAGCTGCGAGAAGATGGCACGGCCCGGATGGTGGGGATCTTTGATGGTGGATGTTGCCTTCTTGAGGCAGCGCCTCCTGTAGATACCACCGATGGTGATGTACATCCGGTATTGTTAGGAGATAGCCGTTGCTTGTATAGGGGGTGGGTGGAGGCAGTGAAAGTGAGCCCCAAAGGAGGTGGCAAACCTGGGTTACACAGGGGTGCAGGGAACTGGCTGATCTTAATGGCCACACCTTGTTGCCTTCAGTACTTTTGGTGACCTACCAGTGACTGGTGAACAGATGCGAATGGGAATATGGCAGCAAGGGATCCATCGAACAGGTAGGAGCTAGTCAGGTGGTGGGTGGGAAAGAAGAGAGGTCCCTTGAGTTGACTGGAAGACCGATAGGAGAGGATAAAGGAAGACAAACTCTCTTCCTCTTCCCAGTGCTCAAAGAAAACTTATAACTCCGTGATCTTCCTCCAGCTGGTGCCAGACAGTGGGTCACTGCTCCCTGTTTAGAGGCCGACAACGAGGATCGCAAATCAGTTATGGTCGAAGCCACCAGGGTCTGAACACAAAACCAGAAGAGGAGACTGGTGCGACCTTGTTTGTGTCCCCAATCATTTGCTCTGAAGCACGGGATGGACTGAGGGATCGAAGGGGAAGATTGCTGCCATCATTTTAACTGAAGTATTGCCCATTGTCTGTTAGCTGGCGGACTTAAAAGTGGGCGCCAGATTTCTGCTTTTCTTTGCACAGTATATAGTTTACTAGCCAATGTCGGAAGCTGTATCTTTCCCATGGGCCTATGGACACCCAGCTGTGGAAAGTGTGTGTGTATTCAATTTGTTACCCAACATTGTCCGATATATTGTTCCATATTTCATTTAACAGTTATTTAAGTCATACCTCTGAGAGGAAAATACTGAATAACAACCAAACATAGTCTGGTTGGGGGAAAAGCTTCAATAAGCATTAAAAAAAAATTAACCTCTTATATCCTTGAACTGCACACTTTTTTTTATTCATCCAACCATTTAATTGCCCGTCCCTAGTTGCCCTTAAGAAGGTGGTGGTGAGCTGCCTTCTTGAATTGCTGCAGTTCTTGAGGTGTGGCTACACCTACAATGCTGTTAGGGAAGGTATAACAGGACTTTGACCCAGCGATGGTGAAGGGACGGCAATACATTTCTGAGTCAGGATGGGGTGGGGCTTGGAGGGCAACTTCCAGGCGGTGGTGTTCTCCGTGCTTTTGCTGCTCTTGTCCTCCTGGATGGTAGAGGTGGTGGGTTTAGAACGTGCTGTCTAAGGAGTCTTGGTGCAATACCCCCTGTAGATGGTACAAACTGCTGCTACTGTGTGTCAGTGGTGGACTGAGTGAACGGTTGTCAATGGGCTGCCTATTGAGCAGGCTGCTATGTCCTTTATGGTAGCGAGCTTGACTGTTGTTGAAGCTGCACTCATCCAGGCAATGCATATCACTGGAAATTGATGGGGAAATTATATTAAAGTACATAGAAAATTAAACCACTTCTTGACGGGTGAAGTAACTTGGATGAGGTTATAGCTGCAAAATTAACTGATGACGCTAAGCTAGGTAGAAACGTCAACTATGATGAGGTCATCAGGAGGCATGAGATAGGTGACGTGAATGGGCAAGGATGTGGCAAAGGGAGAACGGTGTGGCAAAACGCAAAATTGTCCATTTTGAATCAGCATCAGAATCAGGTTTATTATCACTGACTTATATGGCGTGAAATGTGTTGTTTTGCAGCAGCAGTACAGTGCAAGACTTAATATTACTATAAATTACAAAAATAAATAAATAGTGCACAAAAAAGGAATAGTGAGGTAGTGTTCATGGGTTCATGGACCGTTCAGAAATCTGATGGTGCAGGGGAAGAAGCTGTTCCTGAATCGTTGAGTGTGGGTCTTCAGGCTCCTGTACCTCCTCCCCGATGGTAGTAATGAGAGGAGGGCATGTCCTAGTGGTGAGGGTCCTTAATGATGGATGCCACCTTCTTGAAGATGTCCTCAATGATGGGGAGGGTTGTGCCCTTGATGGAGCTGGCTGAGTCTACAACCCTCTGCAGCCTCTTGCGATCCTGTGCATTGGAGCCTCCATACCAGGTGGTGATGCAACCAGTCAGAATGCTCTCCACTGTGCATCTTCAGAAATTAGTAGGAGTCTTTCGAGACATACCAAATCTCCTCAAACTCCTAACAAAGTAGAGTGGGAAAAACAAAAAGAAACATATTATCTAAATGTGACAGATTGCAGAGATCTGAGATGCAAAGGGGATCTGGGTGTCCTAGTGCATGGTTTGCAAAAGGCCAATATACAGGTAGGGCAAATAATTAAGAAAGCTAACAATAGTGTTTATTTCGAAAGGAATTAAATATAAAAGTAAGGAGGTCATATTTCAGTTAAGTTGGTAAAATTGGTTTATTGTTGTCACATGTTGCCCCTCAGGTACAGTAAAAAATTTTGTTTTGCGTGTCATCCATACAGAACATCTCATTATAACAGTGCATTGAGGTATTACAGGGGAAAACAATAACAGAATGCAGAATGAGGTGTTACAGTTACAGAGAAAGTGCAGTGCAGGCAGACAATAAGGTGCAAGGCCATAACGAGGTAGATTGTGAGGTCAAGAGATTGGAGACCACAACTGGAGTGCATTAGACAAGTTTGGTCTCCTTGGTTAATCCATTGGAAGCATTTCAGAGAAAGTTTACTAAACCAATACCTGGAATGGGTGGGATGTCTTATGAGGAAAAGTTGGATAGGCTTGGCCTGTATCCATTAGCGTTTAGCAGAGTGAGAGGGGATTTGATTGGAACATAAGATTCTAAACAATCTTGGCAGGGTGGATGTGGAGTGGATGTTTCCTCTTGTGGGAGAATACAGAACTGGGGTTATAGAGTTGTAGAGTAATACAGCATGGAGACAGGACCTTCGACCCAACACCGACCAAGTCGACCACGGTGCCCACCAAGTTTGTCCCGTTTACCCGCGTGTGGCCCATATCCCTCTAAACCCCTCCCAGCCATGTATTTATCCAAATGTCTTTTAAAGGTTGTTATTGAACCTGCCTCACCCACTTCCTCTGGCAGCTCGTTCCAGATACTCACCACCCTCTGCGTGAAGAAGTTGCCCCTCAGGTCCCTTTTAAATCTTTCCCCTCTCACCATAAACCTATGTCCTCTAGTTTTTAGTGTCCCTTCCCTGGGAAGAGGACTGTGTGCATTCACTCTATGTATGGCCCTCGTGATTTTATACACCTCTATAAGGTCATTCCTCAATCTCCTACGCTGCAAGGAATAAAGTCCCAGCCAGGCCAACCTCTCCCTAAAACTCAGTCCCTTGAGTCCTGGCAGCGTCCTTGCAAATCTTCACTTTTTCCAGTTTAATGTTGTCTTTCCTATAACAGGGCAAACAAAACTGTACACCATACAACAGGGAGGCCTAAAACTGTACACACAGTGGTATAATAAATTTTCCAGTGAATGGGAAGCCTAAAGGAAGCAGGAAAGGGGTTATTGTTTATAAATAAAGGACACCCGTTTAAGAAAGAGGTAAGGTGAATCTTTATTTTCTCAGAAGGCTGTGAGTCTTGAACTTTCTTCATCAAAGCAGAGCATTTTTGAGATGAAAGTAGATTGGTACTTGATAAGCAAGGGGATGAAAGGATACCATGTGTTGGCAGGAATGCGGCAGTGATTTTAAAATCAGATCAGCCATAATTTTTATTGAATTTTGGAGCAGGCCTGAGAGGATGAATAACCTATTCCTGCTCGTGATATCTGTGTCTTATATGATGAATGAAACTAACGCGGAATTAAAATGTCAGAGCACGTTGGTTAGAAGTGAAAGGTCTTGGTGATAAAATGTAGGAATCATCAGAGTAATGATTGCTGGGCTTTTAAGTTTTGGTTATGGATTATAACTGTTGTAAATGATAGAATGATGCATGGTATGGTATCAGCTTTCTTGCAGAGACTAAGAATATTTTAGATATTATTTGGATAAGTCATTCACTTGTTCTGCTCCTCAGTGCAGTCATTCATGAATCAATTAACCTTCCCTGGTTCAAAGGTTTAATTCAAACGCTTTGATTTAAAGCTATAAACTGATAAGATCAAGTCACACAATCATCCTGTTTGAAGCTGCTTCCAAAATCATAACATAGCAACAATGAGCAGTAAAGCAAGATATTGCAACATCCATTTTGATATCAAACACCCAAGCCCGAGGCCGTCCATTTGGACCCGCACATTCTCCGAGGCTTAAGTAACATTAGCTACCACAGACCATCCAGCCAACACTCAAATGTTCTTCCTTTCTGATTATATTCCAGTTCCTCAGTGTAAATGCTTCAGGCTGTTACCTGCACAGAGTATGGTTGAGAACCGCAAATGCATGAGATTTTTTCTGCGTTTCAATGTTAAATTATTCTCAGCTGTTCTTAAATCAGCCCTATATATTCATTGTAAGCTGCCAGAACAGAAATGTTCCTTGAGAGACCATTTCCTGGCATCGCTCTCTTTCCACATACCAATAGTTTGAAATATAGAGGCAAACTTATAAATATTCCTGGGCTGTAAAAATTAAGACTATCAAAATATTATCTTACATTTAACAGAAATAATGCTGAATAATCCAGCTGGCTTTCTTCTCCACATTTGAATTCACAAATGGAAGTACTGCATCAAGAAGACATTTGATTCTCTGTATGTTTTTTGCTGAAATTTCATTTCTACAGAAAGCCATAAACCTTACACATTTGTGGTTCTGTAGGAAGCAGCCTGTAGCATCTGAACTGATTAACTGGATTGTGGCTCAGAGTATCAGTTGGATGGTGCCATTAAAAACTATGTTGGTCGTACCCGACATAATTCTTGCGAGTCTGAATTACGTTGGTGCAAAGAAACCACCAGTTTTGCAGTACCTCCTGGCCATTATCTACGTATAAACCCGGCCAACGAGTCCTGACAGATTATTGAATTTTCTGAGGCACTTCATACCTCCTCAGTTTGTTTCTAGGTTTAATGCCAAGCAGGTACACTCACTATAGTCATCAAATAGCAAAAAGAAGCAAAACTCTAGCTAACGGTCTTTAAGCTGTCCTAGAGACATTAAACCAAATGCCACACAACTACTTTCATCTCAGCAAAGTCATTATACCTTGGGAGGTGGAAACCGGTCAACATAGTTCATTCCTAAGCTTTGCACTGCATCTATCTGTCAAGCACTGGAAATGTCATTCAAGACAGCAAGTATACAAATTCAGACAATACATTTACATAGAGGGTCTAAGAGATTGAACCTGCTGACCATGGTTATTTTTGGTGGCAGTTTGGTTATTTAAAACCCCTTGCAGATGCTTCTAAATCTCAAACAGTGTGGAATGAGAGGTATTTAGGATCTCTGGATACAGCTACAAAAATAGTTCCCCGATTATCTTTAGGAGAGTGAGCAGTATGTCACCAACACTAGAGCAAGACATATTGCTAGTAAGTGACCTCTGCCCTAGTTATTCATTTTGACACTGGTATCACAGAAAAAACGATTCTTGATGCAGTGAAGGGTTGCAAAGTTGGTCACCTTATTTTCAATTTAAGGATGGCCAAACTCTCTGTGCGCCCATTTTCGAGTTGAACAGCTTGTAAATATTTGAAGTTGGGTGAGTCAGCTTTATTTTCACTTGTAGAAACCCAACAGTTAAGGGGCTGCCAATTCTTTTTTTGCTGGATGAAATTTTGAAACTATGTATACCACTGAAGCTTTTGCACCAGAGATAAACACATATCTACAAGGTTGTATCCAGCAATCAAATAAACTCTGCATTAATGCAAATTTAATAGGATATTTGAGTTATACCATTTGTGCCAATTCACCACATGCAGTATGAATATCTAAGATTAAATAGAAAGTACGTCACACATACAACCCACAAAGCCCACTGCTACCAGTTGGTATTTACACAATGCACACAAAGTGCTGGAGAAACTCAGCGGGTCAGGCAGCATCTACGGAGGGAAATAAACAGTTGAAGTTTCGGGTTGAGACCCTTCATCAGGATTTCATCTAGTCCTGATGAAGGGTCTCGACCCAAAACGTCGACTGTTCATTTCCCTCCATAGATGCTGCCTGACCCGCTGAGTTCCATCAGCATTTTGTGTGTGTTGCTCCAGATTCCAACATCTGCAAAATCTCTTGTAGCACCAGTTGGTATTTATTCTCTACATAAAGTTCACCCATTCCTCTTCATCACACCCATTCGGAATGTCCTTCTATCCCCTTGTCCCTCATGTGTCTATCTAGCTCCACCTTAATTGCATCAATAACTTCTGCACATTTTCTCAAAGGTTCAGATCTGTGAATGATGTGGAGTTGTCAGTGTATAACAAGAGGGTACTTCAGACCAAGTGTTCCAGAGAACCAGGTTAATAGTTTTGTTTATCTGGCTCTGTGGTGTATACACGAGGGACAGTCATTCATGGAGACAAAATAAATCAAAAACATTGATTTTTCACTTTGGTGTTTCTTTTATAAAGCTTTAATTTTTCCGAGTTGCGCTCTGCTCACAGAGAACTTCCTGTGAGTGAGGCAAGCCTTATTATCCCAGCTATCTGCTTCCTGCTCACCTGTCCTCTTTAAACCGTGTTCAGTTCTGGTGGATGAAAAAGGAGCCACCAATGCAGTGTAAATGTGGTGAGTCTGGCAATTATAACTGCAAGGCACTGCAAAGTTAGTGCAAACGTTCATTTCGGGGCACAGAAAGATGGATTCATTGGCAGTGGTCGTATCCCAGAGCCTTGTGAATATGTAAAATAAAAGTGAGATATTTATTTAAATCCCTGACATTAGAACAGGTGGGGACAAACTGATGATGATTGCATGTATTGGAAATGATGCTATCCATAGCATGTGATACAGAAATGATATTTTAATCTTGCTGCCTTCAACAATGAATGTCACAACTGCACATTCAGGCAGTTTAATAATAAGTAATTTCTTCTTCTATTCTGATTAAGATGTGCTCCTTGAAATAGGCAAGAGGGGCCACCTCGAGCTGCTGAAAATGGGTTTATCTGCAAAAGTAAGCAGTCATACCTCTTGTGATGCATCTGACTTAAAATCGTGGAAAATGACAGAGATGACTACATACGAAACCATTTACTAGCTTTATTTGCCTGCACAAGTCAATTTCTTAAATAGTTTTGAAATGAATAAAAACTTGTATTCTTAACCAGAAAAGATTCCCCAACCTGTGCAGTCAGCTGAATCACGCCATCCTGATCGCAGGCCCTGGTCACTTTTGTAGGTGGGGCCCGATTCAACAGATTTTGGAAAAAAGTGATTGTCCACGGTCTTTGATATAACTCCAGCTTTCCTGATCTTTCACATTGGCCAGTGACATTGTAACCCAAACCTAGTGGAATCGAGTAGAACTTCTGCCTTCCTCACCTCAGCTATCTTACTTTTTATTGAGTTTGTAGCATTTTACAATGAGTATCTTAATTTACCTGTGTTTTCCTCAGTCAAGACCATGGCTCAGTGTCATCTAGGGACATCTCAACAGACGTTCCACCATTTCAATTTTCTTTCTCAAACATTCTGTTCAACTCATGCTGTTGCGGCAAAGCAAGTCTAAAAGAAAATCTGGGCTTGGGTAGAATTTGGGTTTGCATTATATCTTACACTCTGCTTCATCTTGGCAGAAGATCCCAAAAGCCGTCAAAGATCTTAAACTCAGTACAATAGAGTCATAGAATTGTACAGCACAGAAAAAGGCCCTTCGGCACACTGGTGTCTGTGCCGACCAAGATGCATATTCGTGCTAATCCCATATCCCTCCAAACTCTTGTCATCCATATACCTGTCCACATAAATGTATCTAAAGTACCTGCCCCAACCACTTCCTCTGGCAGCTGGTTCCATACATCTACCACCCCTCAGTTTCTTATTAAACATTTCACCTCTAACCTCAAAACTATGTCCTTGATTCCCCAATGCTGAAAAAAAGACCGCTCACCCTATCTATGCCCCTCATGATTTTATGTACCTCTGTGAGATCACCCGTGTAAAGCTGAACGTAAAGCTCACTTTAATCTATCTGCAGTTCTTACAGAGTGTAGCGTCTATCAAGTACAAAGAACAGGGAATTGGTATGCAGGAGAACAGATATTGCCTGGTATTTGAAATACAGTTCATAGTTAAATTAGTAAGAAAATAACAATTGTTTAATAACTAATTTAACATAACTTGAACTGTGAGCTAAGGTAAACAGACCCAAAATTTATAGAGATTGTTCAGTCAGGCTAGCAAGTTAGTAATAAGCACTGGGGACACAGTGGCACTGCTAGTGGAGACGCTGGCAGTGACCTGGTTTCAGTCCTGACCTCTGGTGGTTCCTGTGTGGAGTCTGAACGTTCTGCTTGTGACGCCGTAGGTTTCCTCTGGTTAGTACGTTAATCAGCCACCATAAACTGAGCGCCAGTGAGTGGTGGAACCTGAGGACGATTTCATCACGGAGGCTTTGAGCACATCTATGGATCTTCTGCTCTGTCTACCGGGTAATCTCTTCCCATGACTTGAGTGTTTCAGAATCAGAATCAGATGAGATTCCAAATCAGGATCAGAATCAGGTTTATTATCACTGACATATGACGTGAAATGTGTTGTTTTGCGGCAGCAGTACAGTGCAAAGACATAAAATTACTATAAATTACAAAATAAGTAAATAGTGCAAAAAAGGAATAACGAGGTAGTGTTCATGGGTTCATGGACCGTTCAGAAATCTGATGGCAGAGGGGAAAAGGCTGTTCTTGAATCGTTGAGTGTGGGTCTTCAGGCTCCTGTACCTCCTCCCCGATGGTGGTAACGAGAATGGTTAAGGGGCAAATCTGTTTTGCTAAAAGTTAGGAAACAGTAGAGATGATGTTACGCTGCTGGAAGTGGTCTGTAGACTGACAGCCATTGGGCAATATCAATGGGTAATCACATTTACAGAGAAACAAAAGGTAGAATGAAGATGACTGGTAAAAGGACCAAATGTGAAAGGAGGAAAGTTTTTTATGGAGAGAGTGGTCAGGGTCTGGGATGTACCATCAGGGGGTTAGAGGAGGGAGACTCCACTGTTTAAGAAGTTGGAAGGGAAATATTGCAGTGGAAGGAAGGCGAGTTGTTTGACTAGCTGGATTGGCTTTGCATGGAGCTGGCACAGATTCAATGGGCCAAATGGTCTCCTTCTGTGTGGTAATATTTCTGTGATGCCTTGAAGAAGAATTCAATCTTTTCTCTTTGGATTTGTCTTGGTGCAGTTCAGTTCTTATTGCCACTGAGTCATCAAACACAAACTGTAAGAGTAAACTGTGCCTATTTATTACAGTCTGAAAACATCATTAATAATTTTTCCCAGCTGCCAGTCCTATGTTTTGGCAGTTTTACCTTTGAACTGCTATTGTTCCCGGACATGTTTCAAAATCTCATTTCCACGAATGTTTACATATTCTGCAATAGTTGGAGTGATTGATCACATCGCAGCTGAGGCGGGGCTTTTAATACCAGATCTGATTAAAATGTAACCGGACAAGGAGGTGTCCTGCTGTGGTACTTCGTCACCTACAGACCGAAGATACAACAACAATCACAATAGATGGCTCACACTGTCAAATTCCAAACAATTCACTTGTGGTTTTGGGGTAGGGAGGTTCGTCACTATGTTTAGTTCAGGAAACTTCAATGCAAACCCGTCTCCCGTGCCCATTAGAAAAGATTCAGTGTTAAGGCCAGCAGAAGAAACCCTGCTTTCATCTCGCCCAGTTCTGCATATGGTTTTCAGTGATGAATCAAGGCATAATCCCTTTCCTCATGATCCCTTCTTGTACCCATAGAGTCACAGGGCAATACAGCACGGACACAGGCCCTTTGGCCCAACCAGTCCATGCCAACCATGGTGCCCACCCAGCCAGTCCCAATTTCCTGCGTTCGGCCCATCTCCCTCCAAGCCCCGCCCCTCCATGTACCTATCCAAATGGTGCTTAAATGATACTGTTGTACCTGCCTCACCCACTTCCTCTGGCAGCTCGTTCCGTATACTCACCACCCTTTGCGTGAAACAGTTGCCCCTCAGGTCCTTCTTAAATCTTTCCCCTCTCACCCTAAACCTCTGCCCCCTACTTTCGGACTCCCCGACCCTGGGGAACAGACTGCGGAAAATACTCTTATTGTTCTTAAAGGAATCTTTTGTCATAAATAAATGAGGATACTATTTACTTGCTGTTGTCAGAATCTATGCATTGCACGTGTTGCTGTACATCCTGAATCAGGATCTAAACTCTTACTCTAACTGCATGGTGTTGAAAGTTCACAGAGCCATACAAACAGGAAATTCGAAATGATGAATGGCTTTCACTCCAGCACAGTACCACTGAATATTCATGCGCTCAAAAATCTGTGGTATTCATATATGTCTGTGGTACAGGTTGATACTCCCTTCCATCTGTTAGCTTTACCCTTCCTGCAGGAGTCAGCTTAGTATACAACGGCACTCTGGGAGCTTTCGGGCATTAATATGTAAAAACATTCGCGGAGATCAGAGTTCATGGTTGAAAAGAGCAGGAGTAGGTGAATGAATAAGTGGTTATGTGAAGTGATGTTTTTAAAAGCCTTCATATACTTGATTAAGCTCAGGAATATAATTTATAGGAGGAAAAAAATAGAAAATGCTGGAAAGACTGAGTGTTGGGCGCCATCTGCGGGGAGAGAAGAGGAATAATATTGCATCAGAACTAGGATATGTTAGAAAATAAGCATGCTTAAACTTGCAAAGAAAGGGAGTATTGGTATTGGTTTATTATTGTCACTTGTACCGAGGTACAGTGAAAAACTTGTCTTACAAGCCGATCGTACAGGTCAATTCATTACAGTGCAGTTACATTGAGTCAGTACAGAGTGCATTGATGTAGTACGGGTAAAAACAATAACAGTACAGAGTAAAGTGTCACAGCTACAGAGAAAGTGCAGTGCAATAAGGTGCAAGGTCACAACAAGGTAGATGGTGAGGTCATAGTCCATCTCACTGTATAAGGGAACCGTTAAATAGTCTTATCACAGTGGGGTAGAAGCGGTCCTTAAGTCTGGTGGTACGTGCCCTCAGGCTCCTGTATCTTCTACCCGATGGAAGAGGAGAGAAGAGAGAATGTCCCGGTTGGTGGGGTCTTTGATTATGCTGGCTGCTTCACCAAGATAATGAGAGGTAAAGACAGAGTCCAAGGAGGGGAGGCTGGTGTCCATGATGCGCTGGGCTGTGTCCACAACTCTCTGCAGTTTCTTGCGGTCCTGGGCAGAGCAGTTGCCATACCAAGCCGTGATACATCCAGATAGGATGCTTTCTATGGTGCATCGTTAAAAGTTGGTGAGAGTCAAAGGGGATAAACCAAATTTCTTTAGCCTCCTGAGGGAGTAGCGGTGCTGGTGAGCTTTCTTGGCCATGGCATCTACATGATTTGACCAGGACAGGCTGTTGGTGATGTTCACACCCAGGAACTTGAAGTTCTCAACCCTCTCGACGTCAGCGCCATTGATGTAGACAGGTGCATGTACACCGCCCCCTTTCCTGAAGTCAATGGCCAGCTCTTTTGTTTTGTTGACATTGAGGGAAAGGTTGTTGTCATGACACCATTCCACTAAGCTCTCTATCTCCTTCCTGTACTCCGACTCATCGCTGTTTGAGATACGGCCTACAACGGTGGTATCATCTGCAAACTTGTAGATGGAGGTAGAGCAGATTCTGGCCGCACAGTAGTGAGTGTATAGGGAGTAGAGTAGAGGGCTGAGGACGCAGCCTTGTGGGGCACCAGTGTTGAGAATAATCATGCCGGAGGTATTGCTGCCTATCCTCACTGATTGCGGTCTGTTTTTTAGAAAGTCAAGGATCCAGTTACAGAGGGAGGTGTTGAGTCCCAGGTCTCGGAGTTTGGTGACAAGCTGGCTTGGATGGAGACAGCAGAGGAAACGTCTGAGATAGGATGGAGACCCAGAAAGACTGAATGGCGTACATGGTGTGGGTGCTGGCAGGGGGGGTGGGGGGGGGGAGGTGGCAATGACTCATTAATCCCAACTGATCTACCTGGAGGAGGTGTAAATGGAAGGAGATGAGAACAGAGGAAAAAGAAAACTGTGCTGGAACAGTGAGACAGAAAGTACTGCACTTGATGGAAATGGGAAATCTGCAGCAGGTCAGGCAGCGCCTGAGTTAATGATACAAGCTGAGGAGCCTTCTTCAGAACAGGTCAGTTCAGACATAAACTGGAAAGGCTGGTTATCTGAAATTATTGAATTCACTGTTCATTCCTGATAGCTGCAATGTAAAAAATTGGAAGATCAGATGTTTATGTTTGGCTTCATTGGAGCAGTGCTTGAGACCACAGACAGGGAGGTCAGAGTGGGAATGGAATGGAGAACTATGGTGAAGGGTCCTTTTCTATCTGCCTCCTTCTTCTGATCCATAGGCCTGCTGCAGCTTCCTGCTCTCATACCGAACTCAAAGGTCTCTGCACCACTGCTGCCAGTTTCCAAGTGGCTCCCACTTTCTCCTGCTCCTGTCCTTTTCTTAAGAATCACTGGCTAAATTTAAGGTCCTAACACAGTTATAATTCACAGTTCCTGGGATGAGGGGGTCTCACATGGAAAAGCTGGCAAGATATCCCCTGTAATCTCTGGGATTTATAAGGGTCAGGTGATCTCTTGGAAACATTTAAGATTCAGAAGGGGCTTGACAGGGTCAGGGAGCCCAGAACTAAGGGCATGGTGTCTGAGGAAGTGGTGACCCCAGTAAGGACTGAGATGAAGCAGAATTTCTACCCTTGGAAGGTTGCAAATCTTTGGAATTTCCTCTTCCGTATGGCCGAGATGGATAACTTCTTTCAGGAGCAATGGCAATTGGATTTAAAGCCAAACATTGAATCAGCCATTATACCTTATCGAATGGCGGAGCAGACATGGCCTGCTCCTGCCCCTCTTTAGAATTATGGATCATGTAACTATTGCAGCAGAGAAGATGGCAATTCAGCCCACTGAGTCTATGTCAGGTCCTTGTAAAGCAATTAAGATAAGAGATGAGATTTCTTTATTAGTCACATGTACATCAAAACACACAGTGAGATGCTTCTGGCGCCAACATAGCATGCCCACAACTTCCTAACCCGTACGTCTTTGGAACGTGGGAGGAAACTGGGCCACCCAGAGGAAACCCACACAGACGCGGGGAGAACATACAAGCTCCTTACAGACAGCAGCGGGAATTGAACCCGGGTCTCTGGCGCTGTAATAGTGTTATGCTAACCACTACACTACTGTGCCTGCACCCTGCCTTGTCCTTAAACCTCTTCAAATTATTTTTTCCTCATGAGTCCACCCCATTCCTTTCTGTAAGCCTGGAACAGCTGTTTCCGCCAGCCTTATAGACCCTAACCAGACTCTCATAAAAATGTTTTTCTTTATTTTTCCCATGAATGCTTTGAGTCTTTGTCCTTCGGTCCTTGACCTATCCACTCACGGAAAGAACACCCATCTCTTTACTTTAACTGGTCCTGATCTTGTACACCTCAATCAGACTTCTTCACAATTTTCTTTGCTCCATGGAGAGAAAACCCCAACTTCCTCCAGTTGAAGCTTGAAGCTCCCTGGAACCAAATCAATGAATCTTTTCTGCAAACATTTCTTCCTAGTGTTGCAGACAGAACTGAAAGCAATACTCCAGTTGTAGCCAAACCTGTGTTTTATAAAGGTTCGACATAATCTCCACCTATTTCCACCCTTCTGTTTTTGACACCCAGGACCTTATATCCTTTACCACCTTCTTGACGTGATTTGCCATGCACTCTGCGCTAACCCAATGTAACTGCACTGTGTAATGAATTGACCTGTACGATCAGTTTGCAAGACAAGTTTTTCACTGTACCTCGGTACAAGTGACAATAATAAACCAATACCAATACCTTCTCCACAGATTTATTCATGTATGTAGCCAAGTTCCTCTATTCGTACGCACCCTTTAGAACCACATCATTTTGTCTCTACCTGTCGAAGTTTGCTAAAACATTAACATTATTTAAAATAATGTAAAATAACCACATCACTTACCTTCAGTTACTTGTTTGCGTGAGTCAGCACTCCTTTCAAAGGCATGGGCTTACACTGGCTGTGCCAGATGAGCTGGTGTAAAGCCATGGTCTGGATGTTACGTGTGACTGGCACCTTAGCTCAGAACTTTGTGGAATACTCCTGGACTCGCCATTGGTTCTGGGGGCTGGAGCAGAGGTCAGATGCATTTGACCTCCAGCATGTTGCACACTCCTTCACGGCAGTGCACGGGTGGGCATATCCAAATACGTTGGTGCACACAATGCAGCCAGCCAGCCTTTCCCATAGAACCAGCAGCTTGCCATCAAATAAGATAAGACAAGATTTCTTTATCAGTCACATGTGCATTGAGACACACAGTGAAATGCATCTTTTGTGTAGAGTGTTCTGGGGGCAGCCCGCAAGTGTCGCCACGCTTCCGGCGCCAACATAGCATGCCCACAACTTCCTAACCTGTATGTCTTTGGAATGTGGGAGGAAACCGGAGCATCCGGAGGAAACCCACACAGTCACAGGGAGAACGTACAAACTCCTTACAGACAGCGGCCGGAATTAGACCCAGGTCACTGGTGCTGTAATGGCATTACTCTAACCGCTACACTACCGTGCCTGCCCTCATGCCTGCCATCAGCATGATCTGGCCCATTGTCTCTTGTCATTTCTCCTGCTAAAGTGTATCTTCTCTGTTGTTAAGCTCGACCTGCCATTCTACATTCTGTCTGCCTATCTAGGTCCACCTGCAATCTGTGTATATCCTCCTCAGTGTTTACAACATCTACAAGTTTTGTGTCGTCCATAATTTGGAAATTTTATTCTGTATATCCATTTCAAAGTCATTAATGTGTATCACAAAGCAGTGGTCCCAGCGCTGACCTCGATAGTCTCCCAACCCTTTAGCAGAATACTCTGCCTTGTGACCTTAAGCCAATTTCTTATCCGTGCTGGCACTGATGCTCTTATTCCATGCAGCCTTAGTTTTATTAACTAGTCTTTTATGTGGGACTTTGTTTCACAGCTTCTGAAAATCCATGTGGATGGTATCCACTGCATTCCTTCCATTAATCTTGTCTGACACATCATCAAAAAAACACAGTCGGGGAGTCAGCTAAACATAATTTGCCTTTAACGAATCTGTCCTGGCCCTTTTCTATTAACTCAAATTCCTCCAAGTGTCTGATACTTTTCTCTTTGATTATTGATTCTAAATGGTTCCCCACCGACAAGGTTAAAGTGACCAGCCTGTAGGTACCATCGCTTTGCTTCCACCCCTCTGTGAAGGAGGATCCCTTTTTTCAGCTTCCAGTCATTTGGTGCCCTCCCTGTATCTTGGAGGATTAGAAGGATATGGCAAGTCCCCCAAAATTTCTGGTCCATCTCATTGACCTGAGATGCATTCTATCCAGATCAGTTGAACGTTTACTTTTTAGTCAGTCTTTCGATTGTCTCTTCCTTTCAGCTCATCCATTACCTCTACCACCTTACCTTCTAGTGAGAAGCTGGCAGCACCCTCTTCCTCCTGAAGATCAGTGCAAAATATGTATTCCAGTTATGCCCAGTGCCTTTGGATAAATCTCATCCTTGAACCCTAATTGGCCCCCTTTCCCCTTACTATTTATATGCCTATCCTTTTTTGTTTAAATCATCATGTTTCTTTTCATGCTTTAGCTCTTTCCTTGTAACCTGTATTCCACTTCGCACCACCCAGCCAACATGCTCCATACACATCCCTTCAGGACTTTCCTCATCTCTTTTTGGGAGCTCGAACTTCGGGGTATGTACCTCCACTGTACCTGGAAGCTCACCTCTTATTCCATTACGGACTTACTTGCCAATCCCTGGTTACACATTACTCTGGCAAGATCTTTTCTCATCCCACTGTGGTAGTTCTACAACCACTCCCCCTCCCCACATCCCCCAACCTCCAATTAAGATGTACTGCTCAAAAACTTATCAGAATTTCTTATCTCTGACGGCTGTGATGTTCACTTACTGAGGATGTTTTTAACATCTGTTGCGCATTGACAATAGGCAGCACCTTACATGACACAGTCTGCCCTTGCCTTTGGCCCCTATGTGATCCCTGTGGGTCTAATTAAATCCCACACCATGTTGTTGCAACCATCCCATGGAAGCAAGGAATCTGCAAGAGCTAAATAAACCTCAGGAAACGTCGCTTGTGTGTTTAGTTAATGAAGTTAATTGTACTCCGTGTGGAAGTGAATATTTCTCCTATCTTTTCCATCTTTAGGCAATCAGTTTACCATTGCAGTCGGATTCGTTTGTGGTGGAGTAACCGTATCACTTTTGTTTTCTCCAACATTTCAGTGCAGAGGTTAGGACACGGTCAAAGGCTCCCCTCGCACAGTGTGATAAAGCTGAGATAACCCTGCCAGCTACTGCTACTAGTTTATTAACTGGTGACCTTTCTTTATCAGAACGGATCCAGAAGAGGTTTCCTACACAAGCCCTGGACTTAAACACTGATCTGCTACAATCGGGAGTTGCATGCTTACCAGGTAATCTCAGTTATCAGCAGTATGAGTGACATGCTCAGGGTATTCTTTAGTTAGTCACAACATGATGTTAAGTGGCCAACAGAGTGAAAAGTATTGGAGACATTGCTTTCTAAAAGCAGCTGTAAGTAGCACTGACGTCTTCAGGCACAGTGGAACCTTAACGCTCGATGGCATATATGTAGGAATCAAAGGAGGTTGCTCGTCAACAAACACTGAGTTTCATCCATCAATGTGTTACCAAATTCTGATCTTGCTCTTTAAAGGACATATTAGAGTGCAGTAATACTCTCCCATGTACTGCAGCAAGTGGTTGAATGATACCCATAAATATTTTAACAAAGACCAGAAACCCAATTGAAAGAGTCTCCCTAGATTAATGATTAGGGGTGGCATGGTGGTGCAGCTAATAGTGCTGATGCCTCACAGCAACGCAGACCCGGGTTCAACCCCGACCTCCGGTGCTGTCTGTGCGGAGTCTGCACGTTCTCCCTATGACTGTATGGGTTTCCCCCGGGTGCTCCAGTTTCCTCCCACATCCCAAAGACGTGCAGGTTGGAAGGTCAATTGGCTGCTGTGAATTGCCCCCAGCGTATAGGTGAGGGGTAGAATCTGGGAGGAGTTGAGGGGAATGTGGGGAGAAAAATGGGAGTAGTGGAGTATTAGTGTAAATGGGTGGTTGATGGTTAGTGTGGACTCCGTGGACCAAAGACTGTGGTTCCATGCTGAAGCATTCCGTGATTATGACTCCATGACTCACGTTAGAGCATTGAAGAGTAGCAAATCTTGTACTCCTATAAAAATTTGCGTGTAAGGACAAACCTGGTAACCACGGGCAACTTAACCTCAATAAGATCATCCGAGCAAATACCCCTAGTCACTTGGAGAGGTCTGATTCGATAAAAGTGAGCCGGCACTGATTTGTTTAAGGGAAATTTTGGTCAACTAACAGAGGGGGTAGATCCCTTTACATGGGTTTTTAAAAGATGTTTGATAAAGTCCTTCATGGAAGCCAGGTTAGAAAAGGTGAAGACAAGAGATTCTGCAGATGATGGAAATCGGGAGCAACACACACAAAGTGCTGGAGGAACTCAGCGGGTCAGGCAGCATCTACGGAGGGAAATAAGCAGTCAACGTTTTGGGCCGAGACCCTTCATCATTTGCCTCTACAGATGTTGCCTGACCTGCTGAGTTCCTCCAGCATTTTGTGTGTGTGTTAGAAAAGTTGAAGACCATCAACTGAATGGATTGTTGGGGGCATGGATAAGAGATTGGACAGAAAGTAGGGAACTGGGTTAATTTATTTTTCGGATTGGAGGTAGGTAGGTTCCCTGGGGTTGTCACCGGGACCACTGCTATCTTTAATTTGTGGGATTATGTGGAGAGAAACTTTGAAAAGTGTGAGTGACTCAAAGCTTGGAAGTGAACTGAACAGTGAAAGAGAGAATTGTTGACTTGAAGTATAACCAGGCTTGTAGAATGGGCATACAAGAGATGATATTTAACACAGAAGTAAAATTTGGTACCAAGAATGAGGAAAGGCAACAGAAAATAAATGGTACAGTTCTGAAATAGATTCTGGACCAGAGAGACCTAGATGTTTGTTACATAACTCTCTTTAAAGGTGGCCGTTGAAGGCCTTCTGGAAGTCGGTCAATTTTCATAAACTGCAACTTGAGAGCCTGGTTTAGCTGCCTGTCCAACGTTTTCTCACCTGTTTTATGCTTGGGCTTTCTCCGGCCCTTCCACAAGACCCAATAACTTGGTGCCAGGGCTGGCACCATGCAGAGCCTTGCCAATTGGTTCAGGAGGCTCCAGACGAGGAAGCTTGGTTTTGCAGAGCCAAACCAGGCAACTGGGTGTCCAGGCAGTGAGTGTGGGCAGCAGCTCTCATTCAGCAAGGTCTGAACGTTCATTACTCCAGGAACTTTTCCTCCACTGTCCACCACAGCAGATGAGGAATAAGTCTCTCATACTGACTGGGATTTGCACCGTAAATACATGGGATCCATGCATTGCCAGATATACCTCCGTGGCTTTCAGCTGGAGTCAGAATGATTTAATGAGAAAGCTGGATGAATGCAGAATTGAACATCCTTTTCCAATCTTTCTAGGAAGCAGGGATAAGGCAGGGAGAGCTGCGTTACAAATCTGCACCGATAATAGCCTGCTGCAGGGGCAGCTCTGCTCCAGCAATGACCTGGTCAAGCTCCTACTGTACCTCTACAGCATTCCCAGGTGAGATTTTCCTTGTTAATGTTGCCTCATTACTGGAAGACGTTACAAACTTTGAGGGAATTTCATTTTTTGCTTTTGCAAAAGGAAAGCCCCAGAACGACATCGGATCGCTTGACGCATTTTACAGTGCGGGAGACACGGCCAGTCACAACAGTGCCGACAAACTCCCAGCTCCAATCAGGTATGGCGAGCCTGTGCAGGAACCAGGCAGCCCGGCTCGGCTGGACGTGAGGTCTCGTTGATGCAGCGATGAAAAGCTCGAAGCTGATGCCCGTTCTCACTTGTGCTCTTGACCCAGAACTTGTCAATTTCCCTATATATGTGAGCATCAAAAAACTGAGGTGGCCTTGCGTCGACATGGGGGGCACGGTGCTGCTGCCGCACTGCTCCAGGGGCGTGGGTTCGAGCCTGACTCACGGTGTGGAGTTTGGACATTCTCCCCATCGCTGTCTGGGTTTCCCACCAGATGCTTTGCTCTCCTCCCCACATCCCAGAGAAATGCGAGTAGGAGCCGTAGCTTACCCCTTGGTGCAGGGAGGCAGCAGAGGTATCAAAGGAGAGTTGATTGACATGTGAGAGAGACTAAACCTTACGGGAAATAAGGAGAGGGGAAATGTGACTGATGGGATTGGTCTGTTGGCAGTGGCAGGCACCCAATGGGCCGAATGGCCACCTTCTTTCTCAAAGTTGGGAATGTTCATCGGTTTTTCTAGCAAGTGGTGGGAATGAATTCCACCAAGTGTGTCCATCTTAAGGTGGAATTGTTTTACAGATCCGGCTACATCGTTGTTTACTTCCATTCGTTTACAAGCAGAGTGTTGTTTGTAAAGTGATCTAAAACACAACTGAAGAGCGTGAGCTTTCTATCTTCCAGTAATACACACAAAGTGCTGGAGGGACTCAGCAGGTCAGGCAGCATCCACGGAGGGAAATAAACAGTCGACGTTTCGGGCCGAGACCCTTCGTCAGGACTGGAGAGGAAGAGGGCAGAAGCCAGAATAAGAAGGTGGGGGGAGAGGGAGGAGCACAGGCGGGCAGGGGACAGGTGAGTTCAGGTGAGAGGGGGAAGGTAGGTGGGTGGGGGAGGGGGAGAAGATGTAATAAGCCGAGGGGTGGGAGGTAGAAGAGGCCAAGGGCTGAAGGAGAAGGAATCCGGTAGGAGAGGGCAGTGGACCATGGAATAAAGGATGGGGGAGGGGAGGAGAGGAGATGGGCAGGTCATCAAGGCAGGGGAAGGGAGCCACAGGAATAAGGGAAGACACAGGAATGGGGGGGGTGGGGGGGGGAGAAAAAGAAGGGGAGGGGTTACCAGAAGTTGGAGAAATCGATGTTGAGGCCGTCAGGTTGGAGACTCCCAAGGCGGAATATGAGGTGTTGTTCCTCCAACCCGCGCCTGGCCTCAACGTGGCAGTAGAGGAGGCCGTGGATAGACATGTCAATGTGGGAGTGGGATGTGGAAGTGAAGTGGTGGCCACCGGGAGATCCTGGCTGTTGCGGCGGACGATGTGTCTCCTTCTATCTTCCAGTGTTTCTTTAGTGGCTGCACCATTCTTTGCAACACAGATTAAAAAGTCACCAGTGATGGTTCAATACTGCCATCTGCTGGAAATAACACTATTTGTCACGTTGCTTGTGAAGTGAACCCAGGCTTGCATTTATTTCTACAGATCTCTCAGATCCTTAGCAGCAGTTTATTTTTAAATTATAGTCACTATTGTTACACCAGGAATTGTAGCAACCAAACAGCCCACTGCAAAATCCCTCACAACTGACACAGGAGAAAACTTCTTCAAACTTCTGCAAAACCAATGACCACCAGGGCAGATGATTTAAAGCCACATCGGACACGTTAAAGATTTCAGCAATTCATCAGTACTGCACTCTGTTGTCAGCCTAGGTTTTATTTTTGTTTAAATTGCTGGAGTGGGACTTGAAACTGACCTTCTCGTCCAGAGGTGAGAGACAGGCTCATCTGATCAACCCAGGCATTCAAGCTCATCCTTCCAACGTGGGCGAGGTGTCGTTATCTGTGCTTGATGCCGATAGGATGTGGGAGGTGTTGGCAAATCTGCATTTATTACCCAATCCCGCTTGCAATAGACAGGCATCATTGGGGCTTCTCCTTCAATTTTTTTTAATCTGGGTAAGGATAATATGCATTAAACAGAGTATTTCAGGATTTTAACCTCGTTAAGTTCCCAACAAGAGACCATATAACTTAAAGATGATGGTATTTCCTTGAAAATTAATTGCTTTTCTTCATAAGAACATATGAAACTGGAGCAGGAGTCGGCCATCTGGCCCGTCGAGCCTGATCCGCCATTCAATAAGATCATGGCTGATCTGGCCGTGGACTCAGCTCCACCTACCTGCCTTTCCCCCAGAACCCTTAATTCCCTGACTGTGCAAAAATCTATCTAACTGTGTCTTAAATATATTTAATGAGGTAGCCTCTACTGCTTCCCTGGGCAGAGAATTCCACAGATTTGTCTAGTGACTAAATACTTTTTAAAGGCCCTTGTATAGTTACAGGATTGAGTGGCACCATGTTTGGAGTATTCAATAACTCAACTTTATTAAAAAATAAAATGTATGGGAAAATCAGGGACTTGCGCCAAATGGCCAGTCCCATCAATTTCTCTCTGGGCAGTAGAGTCTGATGCTGTGGACGCTGTTGATGGGATGTTTGGTCAAACATGCAAGGTCTGCCATGTAGAATCAGCTCTTCAGAGCATTCAGCGTTTTTGAAAGGGGAGCTGTCCAACCAGGTACTGGTGTGTGGAGTCCGGCACTGGGTCACTGGCTTCACTGGGGGCTCCTTCAGCAATGTGCTTCCCTGCTCGTTCCCTGGGACCCCAGCTCCTGCCAGCTGTCAGTCCTCGCATGAGCACCTCACTTCACTCCCCATCAATCTGGCAAGGCCGGGCTGATCAACCATCTCCAAGCTGCACCTCTGCAATGCTGATCTCCCAGCCAAGCACCTCACCAGCTCCCCAGCCTGACCCTCATCGAACAAACCACTTGTCGCCTCTCTGTACCCCACAGCAGTTTCTACACATGGATCTGTGGCTGGAGGACTGGAAATCAAGGGCTCGAAAACTCTACTACGGACTGTGAACGGGACAAGTTCAAGCACCAGTCCTCTCACACATCTAAGATAAGATAAGGTTTCTTTTAGGCACGTGTACATCAAAACACACAGTGAAATGCATCTTTGTGTAGAGTGTTCTGGGGGCAGCCTGCAAGTGTCGCCACGCTTCCGGCACCAACATAGCACGCCCACAACTTCCTAACCCATACGTCTTTGGAATGTGGGAGGAAACCGGAGCACCTGGAGGAAACTCATGCAGGCACGGGGAGAACGTACAAACTCCTTACAGACAGTGGCCGGAATTGAACCCGGAATTTGCGCTGTAATAGCGTCACGCTAACCGCTACACTACCGTTCCTGCCCTATATGGATATTGTATCTTGTTCTTATGAAGCACTTAGATTTTTTGGACACTCACAGTGAAGTTTATAAATACTAACTAAAATATAAGCGAATATACAAGGAAGATTTACTCTTACTCTAAACTTTTCTCATCACAGGAAGGAGGTTGGTGACCTGGGTCTGGCCATAGTTGTGGATGCTAGAAAACGCCCCCCACACCCTGTGCTATTTAAGGCTTTTGGATTACTGCAGGTGAGCATGACTGGAGCATTCCTATGCCCCACTGATATTTTAAAGGTTTGTGCCTCCTTCTGATAAACTAAATCACCACACGTGAGAAGATATCACCCAGAACAAATACATAGAGAAGTTGGGACATTATGTTTCAGTTGTACAAGTCGTTGGTGAGGCCGCACTTGGAGCACTGTGTACGGTTCTAGTCACCCTGTTATGGGAAAGATGTGGTTAAACTGGAAAGAGTGCGGAGAAGATTTACGAGGATGTTGCCAGGACTCGAGGGCCTGAGTTATAGGGAGTTAAAAGCTAGACCTTTTTTCCTTGGAACATGGGAGAATGAGGGGCGACCTTATAGCAGTGTTTAAAATTATGAGAGGCAGAGATAAAGTGGACGGTAACAGTCTTTTCCCCAGGGTAGGGGAGTCCAGAACTAGGGGGCATAGGTTTAGGGTGGGAGGGGAAAGATTTAAAAGGGACCTGAGGGGTAACTTTTTCACACAGAGGGTGGTGAGTATATGGAAAGAGCTGCCAGAGGAAGTGGGTGAGGCAGGTATAACAGAGTCATTTAAGAAGCACTTGGATAGGTACATGGAGGGGCGGGGCTTGGGGGGATATGGGCTGAACACAGGAAATTGGGACTAGCTGGGTGGGCACTGTGATTGGCATGGACTGGTTGGGCTGAAGGGCCTGTATCCATGCTGTATTGCTCTATGACTCTGTGACATATTGCACAGCAAAACAAGGTTAATGGATCAGAAATCTCTAAAAGGCTAGATCTCCATCTCTGGGATGATAGAGAGGGGTTGGTCTTGTTGGTACAGTTAAACTAAGGCAACAGTTTTATTTCAGATTGGTGGGGACTGACAAACCAGGCGTGATAGTCAAACAGGGAATGATGTGACACAAAATGTGGGTGGAGAGTCTCTGATGAGCAAACATTTATAGATACTAGAGCTCCAGAGGTTAGGAGACCATTGAAATCTCATTTTAATCTGTGTAATCAAAATATGGAGTGGTGCTAGAACCCTCTAACTCTCAAAAATATGTGCTGGCACTAAAAATAAACTCCGGAAGAACTCAGCGGGTTGAGCAGCATCTGTGGAGGCAAAGGGATGCCCAATATTTTGGGTTGAGCTCCTGCATTAGGACTGAGAATACAGAGGGAAGATAGCCAGTGTACAGAAGTGAGAGGCTGGTAGGTGATAGGTGGAACCAGACTAGGGAGGGATGATGGGCAGATAGAACCAGAGGGAGAGGGGGTAGGAAAGGAGGGCCAAGGGAGAAGAAACCCACGGTCGTAGGTGCATGTGTGTTGGGCAAGGTGGAAGCCGATGGGGGTAGGTAATGAGGTTGGGAGAGGGATGGAAAAGATGAACAAAGGGACGAGACCCAGGATGGACCGGTGGGAGTGGGAAAGGAACTCGGGGGGAGGGTGTTACCTGAAAATGGAAATTTCAATGTTCATACCTTTGGGCTTTAAGTGGAAGACGAGGTGGTGTTTTTCTAGTTTGTGTTTGGCCTGACACAGGCAGTTGGGAAGGCTGAGCACAGACAGGTTGGTGTGGGAATTGAAATGACATGCATTTGGAAGATTAAGATGGCCATTGGGGACAGAGCGCAGGTGCCTGCAAAGCAGTTGCCTGGTCTAGGCTTAGTTTCACACCGCGAGCTCCAAGTGCAATAGACCAAGTTGAAGGAGGTGCAGGTGAATCTCTGCCTCACCTGGAAGAGATGTTTAGATCCCTCACTGGTGGTGAGGGAGGAGGTGTAGGGACAGGTGTTGCACCTCCTATGGTTGCAAGGGAAAGTACCAGGGGATGGGAAGGGCTGGGTGGGCTGGAATCAGCAGACCAGAGAGTGGTCCCCGTGGAAAGCAGCAATGGAGGAGGGGAAGATGTGGCTGGTGGTGGGATCTCGTCGGAGCCGGTGGGAGTGGCGAAGGACGATGTGCTGGACGTGGAGGTTGGTGGGACGAAAGGTGAGGAGCGGGGGGGACTCTATCCCCGTTCTGTCTGCAGGGAGGGGAGGGCAGGAGGTGGAGGAAATGCGTGTGAGGGGCCCCATCCCCTGCGGCAGAGGGGAAGCCACGTTTCCGGAATAAGGAGGACGTTTCAGGAGTGCTGGAGTGGAAAGCCTCATCCCGAGAAGAGAAATGATGGAAGCAGAGAACCTAAAAGAAGGGCTGGGCATCCTTACAGGACACAGTGTGGGGAGAAGGTGTAGCCGAGGTAGTTGTGGGAGTCCGTAGGTTTATAGTGGACACCTGTGGAGAGTTTGTCTCCTGAGATAGAGCAAAGGAAGAGAAGTGTCAGAAATAGTCCAAGTGAGTTTGAGGGCAGGGTGGGAGTTGGTGGCCAAGATGTGGGTGCTGGTGATGAATGCTGAAATAAATGATTCCTTACACCAGCCAGGTGTAAAGGTTTTTCTAGAGCGACCGCATGAAAATTGGATGACACCCATATTTAAATTAACTTCTATTAATTTAAACAGATGTTAAATAAGATAGGCTCAATTAAGAGTGTAGGTTCTTGCTGCCTGATAATCCTGTGTTCCATGAAGCTGCTGCTCTGTATTAAAACCCTAACAAAGATCTCCACTCTATTCAAAAAAATACTTAGATTCTTGGAATATCCAGGCTGTTTTTGGGTTCGGTTACCATCTTAAATCTGGGATTTGATATAATTGGTTAATTTATATCTGCAGTTCTAATGTTTCCAATGACCTTGGTGCTTTGCTCTGCAGGAACGTGTCCCCCACTCCATTCACTGTGTACTGATACTGACAGATAAAGAAGCAACACTCAAGCTGGAGAAGTGTCCAGGGATATCAGTAAGTGTTGTCACCTGCACTGACAGGCTGTAAGTCAAAACGATACTGATTTATTCCAGCCAGGTCTGTTCCATCAGCATTTGATGCTTCCCCATTGTTAAGTCTGTCTGTGGACCAGCTTGTGCTGATCTCCACGCACGCAACGGCTGCCATCAATCTCACTCTGTATTGGCCGGCAAGACATACTTGTCAGAGAGGCAACTTAGTTCTCCCACTCTGTCCAAAATGATGCAGCGTTGGTAGCACGACTTCTTCTGCACCAGGGGTTTTTGGGATCAAGTCCCACTTCAGCGAACTGAGCGCAAAACTCCAAGGCAGACACTGCAGGGCAGGACAAGGGAGGATATTCTATTGGAAATATAGGCCTAGAACTTTGATAGCAAAGTGATTTGTGACAACTTCTGGGTTATTCTGTGCCATGGTAGAAATTAGAGAGGGCAATCTTGCACTCATGTGGGTCAACCATTTCCTGCATTGCAACATGTGACATTTTGCTGTGCGAGGTTAGTTTAAGCTGGCCATGAAACGTTCCTGTTGTTGGGACTGCTCAACTTCACCATGTTTCAGCAGCACTGCTTACTCTGTGGCAGAATTATTTCAAGAGGAAGATCCCAGCTCTCCTCTGAGAACCTGCTTTATGTAGATCCCCCTTTATTTACTTACCAGCTCTCCCTCAGGCTCCAGCCAGTGAACAGGTGCCGACTAACTTCAAAACCAGAGTCTTCTGATTGAGACGTTAAAGGGAAGCCTACGCCTGTTGTCTCAGGTTTATGCTCAAGGTCTATGTCATTACTTTTAAGAGTTATCCCTGATGTCCCACCGCGTAGATAACCTTCAGTGAAAATCACAAAGCAGGTGATATGGACACAAGACATTCTGCAGATGCTGGAATCTGGAGCAACACACAAAGTGCTGGAGGAACTCAGCGGGTCAGGCAGCATCTGTGGAGGGAAGTGGACAGTCGACGTTTCAGGCTGAGAGCTGAGTACTGATGAAGGGTCTCAGCTGAAACGTTGACCGTTCATTTCCCTCCACAGATGAACGGTCAACATTTCAGATGAGACCCTTCATCAGTACTCAGTTGTCAGCATGAAACATTGACTGTCCACTTCCCTCCATGGATGCTGCCTGACCCGCTGAGTTCCTCCAGCACCTTGTGTGTGTTGCAAAAATATTGTGTAGTTATTATCAGACTGTGAGAATGGCAGGGGACTGATGATATTACGGGATAAGTCACACAAGTTTAGTTCTTACAATGGCAGCTGGGAAATTTGAATTTTCTTTAACAATAAATTTGTAAGCAAAATCTTGTATCTTTAATCATAGCTATGAAATCTATTTGGTTCATGAATGTTCTTTAGGAAACGACAACTTCTCTCTTGATATGGCCTTTATGTGACTTCATTCGGCAGAGATGTAGTTGCTTATTAACTGGTCTCTGAAATGACAAAGTCACTTATTAGATCAAAAGATAACCCTGCCAGTTCTATCATTAGAGGACATGGGAAAATCACTGCCTGCAAGTTTTCTTTCCAAATTAAACAAACTAATCTTCCTAGACAAATATATTGTAATCCTTTTGTCAACAAGACATGATGGTTTTACCCTTACGGAGTACAGTTGTGGGAAAAGGGACTACATGTTGGTGCGATTTTTCTCTGAACCTCGAAAGCATCAAGTGAAAATGATATGAATGGTCACTTGAATGGATACTCTCAAAGAATCCTCGAATTGTTATGGTACAGAAGAAGACCATTCGACCTACTCGAGGCTATCTCAGCTCCTGTTGGAGTAAACTGCTAGGACATACTGATTGAAAGTTGGTAACAATTGAAAGTTCTTGGGCTCATTATCTTCCTGCTTCCTCATCAGGGAGTTGGGCAAGGGAATCAGTCTTTTGCAATTAAGAAAACATTTAAAAAATAAGGCAGCTATGTTCTGCAATGATACGTCAGCTTTTGAGTGGATAACAAATTAAAGATGTATTTCGTTTTTTTTGTTTAAACAGATGGAAGTTTTGACATCCTTGAAAACGCTGTATAAGTTCATTGACAGCAATCAACTGACTGAAAATCTGGAGGGGACATTTCCTTACAATCATTCTGAATGGATTCAGTTCCGTATGGTTAGTAATAGATTAAGCATCTCTAAGAAAGTTTACTGTTTAAGTAGAGAGTAAAAATGTACATTGAGTTGCATTTCAACGTCGGCTTTCTCTTGTTCCAGTCTGCTACCTGACATTTGTGCATCATTCCAAAAGCTCCAAAGTTGTCAAGCCCAAATGATGTGTGGGCTGCTTTGTTATTGGTACAGTTACGAATCAAGCGTATGATAGAAGGTTGGTCAATAATGACACAGGTGAAAGTGTTTGGACCCTGGAGGCTTCTCTAAAGAGCTTTTGGAATGATGCCCTGAATGTGATAACTGACCTCCAAAAACCACAACCATGTTTGCATTGGAGGTGACTACAGTCACTGAGGATTTAATTCTCAGACAGGAGATTTCTCTCTGGATAAGGTGCAGATTTTACCTTTATTGTATTATTTAGAAACACAGCCTTGTTGTTTTCACCAACCATTGCTGAGCTTCATCTCCCCTGCTCCAACTAACCCTCTTTCATCTCAACCCGCTGGTAGATCTCACGACTATGAGGTTATCTGCACCTGAATACCCCATTTAGGCTGATTTTCCATGAGGTGCTGAGGAAGAGATATAATGTCTGAGGAGCTGTCACTTCAGTGACAGATTAAATTGAACACACAAACAAATGAGAGATTAAGTTGATGACTTTTCTGCAGAATGTAAAGAAAGACAACATTTGTTTGTACGAATTACATTTTTGAATGTAAAAAAATAACCTTTAAAAGACATTTGGACAAGTACATGGACAGGAGAGGTTTCGAGGGATATGGGCCAAACGCGGGCAGATGTGACTAGCTCGCTGGGCAACACAGTCGGCATGGACGAGTTGGGCCGAAGAGCCTGCTTCCGTGCTGTGAGACTTTGTGACTGAGGATTTGACCATGAAAGCCAGGGGAGTCCTCCTGATACCCTGACCTGCTCTTCCTATCCTTTACCTCCTCCATAAAGAGAGTCCTCAAGAAGGGTCTTCAACCTCAAACCTCGCCTCTCTTTCTCCTTCCATGGATGCTGCCTGACCTGCTGAGTGTTTCCAGCACTTCTGTTGTTTGTTTCAGGTTACCAGCATCTGCTATTTTTGTTGATTTTCCGTAGAGAGGTTAACAGCCACGGATTACACAGGTGGCAGAAAGTGGCTATCCAATCATCAACTACACTTCATAGAGAATTCACTGGGAGTGAAGTACTCACAAATACCTTGTAATCCTTGTTACCACAGCAGTGAAACAGCATTAAGGTTCCAGGAATTCCTAAGTTTTATTGCTAGACCACATCGATCCTTTACTTTCCAATTGCATGACATTTCCCTCATGTCTGGCATGGGACATCTTGTGGTGGAGTCATTACAACACAGGAGGAGTCCGTGTGGCTCACTGTAGAACAATCCAGTCAGTCCCATTTCCTTCATCTATTCTGCTAGCCCTAAAATTAAGTCCCTCAATTTCCTATTTCCTTTTGAAATCAGTGACCATCTCTGCTTCCACCACCCTTATAGAAGCAATTTCCAGGTCATTACCACGTGTGGTTTTAAAACTGCTTCACCCTGAATCTTCTTCTCAAAACCTTCTCCCTGCCTTCGCAAATTCCTGCACCATCAGCTAACGAAAATGGTCTTCTCCTTACGCACCTTATTTAAGCCTGTCACAACCTTGCCCAGTTCTGTCAGGTCATTCCACAAGCTCCTTTACTGCGAAGAAAACAAACTCAGCTTCTCTAACCTAATGTTGTAGCTAACACCTCCTGTCCACAGAACCATTCTGGTGGACCGCCTCTGTGTTTTCTGAAGGACTTTCGTGTCTTTCCCAAAGAATGGTGACCAGAGCTAAACGTAATACTCCAGGTTTGGCCTAACAGAAGCTTCAGCGTAAATTTCTTGCTTTTGTACTCAGTACTTATGAAGCCCACAATCTGACATGCTTTGCTTCAACCTTCAGAGATCACTGTGCATGTATCCTTAAGTGCCTCTGTTCCTGTGCCCTCTTTAGGACTGTGTCATTGGATCTAGATTGCCTCCCTCCATTCCTTCCACCAAAATGCATCATCTCACACTTCTCTGTATTAAATTCCATCTGCCGCTCGTCTACCCATTCAACCAGTCTATCAATATCTCTTGTTGCAGTCACTTTATATCATTTTCACCATTTGCAAGACCTCAGGTTTGGTATCATTGGAAAGTTCTGAAGTTTTGAAGTTCAAAGTCGGGTTTATTGCCATCTGCACAAGTCCATGTGAGCACAGGTGCAATGAAAAACTTACTGGCAGCAGCATCACAGGCACAGAGCATCAGATAAGCAGCATTCACAAGAAAAACATAAATTAAACATAATTTTTACAAGAAAGAACACAGAACAAAATAAAGACAAAGTCCATTTTAGTGCAAAGTGATCAAAGCGGTCACAGTGTTGCCAAACTGGAGTGATTAGGGCTGTGCCGGTTGTTTCAAGAACCGAATGGTTGAAGGGAAGTAGCTGTTCCTGAACCTGGTGGTGTGGGACTTCAGGCTTCTGTACCTCCTGCCCGATGGGAGCTGCAAGAAGGTAGCACGGCCTGGATGGTGGGGATCTTTGATGATGGATGTTGCCTTCTTGAGGCAGCGCCTCCTGTAGATACTCCCGATGGTGGGGAGGGATGTGCCCATGATGTATTGGGCAGAATCCACTGCTCTCTGCAGCTTCTTACGTTCCTGCACATTTGAATTACTGTATCAGACCGTGATGCAACCGGTCAGGACACTTTCAACGGTACATCTGTAGAGGTTTGTTGGAGTGTTCAGTGACAAGCCGAATCTCCTTAACCTTCTCAGAAAGTATCGACTCTGGTGTGCTTTCCTTGTGATTGCATCTATGTGTAGGGCCCAGGAGAGGACATTGGAATACAAGACGTGGTCCTAGATGAACTCCACTGTCTATAGCCCTCCAGTATGGAAAATTATTAGCTGCCACGACTCATTGTTTTTCACCTTTAAGCTATTTTTTAATCCAAGCTACTATTGATCCTCCAATTACATGAGGCTTAGTTTTGTTAACTAACTTTTTATGTGGTACTTTGTCAAATCCTCTAAATCCATATATGCCTATCCTATAGTCGATGAGGGATTTAATCGCATCTGTTAGAAGTGCAACATGGTTAAAAGAGATTATCTGGTTGTGAGCGCATTGCTTTTTATGGGACATTGGGGTGTACAAATTGGCTGCTGCACTTCCTACAACAGCCTCGATGTGGCAAAGGTTGGCTGTAATACGTCTGGAGATATCCTGGGAAAATGAAAGTTGCTGGCATAAATGCAAACATTCCCTACATTTGGAGTAAGGAGGAACAGTACTGCTTATCGAAATACATTTGGTTGAACACAGTGCATGCGTTCTTTACCAGCAGCAAGCCCAGGATGATACTTTGGGGGAAGAAAAATGCATGTGACCCTCCTTTTTATGCAGAGGGCTGTCAGATTTGGAATGTGTGCAGGTAAATGGAAGTTGTAACCACGTCGGGTTTGAAGAGCTGGTTGATTACCGCAGCTAGTTATCGACAAATGTGAGGTGAAGAGGTACGGGACGGCAGTGAGTGCTGAGGGTGGCAATGAACACCAATGTGAGTTAGTTGTGCTGAGTTGCCTGTTCTTGCAATAACCTTCCATGCAAAATTGTTTCCTCAATATTAGCGCTTGAGTCTTGTTTCCTCATGAAAAATATAAATGTAACATTATGAAGCAAAAGCTAGTATCTATTCAATGCACTGAATACACATTCTCATAAAGAATCAGAATCAGGTTTATTATCACTGACATATGACGTGAAATTTGTTGCTTTGTGGCAGCAGTACAGTGCAAAGACATAAAAATCTATAAATTACAAAAATAAATAAATAGTGCACAAAAGAGGAATAACGAGGCAGTGTTCATGGGTTCATGGACCATTCAGAAATCTGATGGCGGAGGGGAAGAAGCTGTTCTTGAATCACTGAGTGTGGGTCTTCAGGGTCCTGTACCTCCTCCCCGATGGTAGTAATGAGAAGAGGGCATGTCCCAGGTGGTGAGGGTCCTTAGTGACGGATGCCGCCATCTTGAGGCATTGCCTCTTGAAGATGTCCTCGATAGTGGGGAGGGTTGTGCCCGTGATGGAGCTGGCTGAGTCTACGACTCTCTGCAGCCTCTTGCGATCCTGTGCATTGGAGCCTCCGTACCAGGCTATGATGCAACCAGGATGCAGCATTCGACATGAAATGGAAATTCAGCAATTTGACTGCATCACAAGGTGAGCTATAACTTCACAGTATTGAGACTAAACTACAATGATGCCAGATGTTTCAATTCGACTGTACTAAATGCAACAGTTTGCATGAATAAATGTTTATTGAATGAAATAGCTACAGGGTAATAGAGCTCTTTTAATTAATACCATTAAGCTATCCTCAGTAATGTAGCCTGGTGCCAATGGGTTCAGTACGACAGTGGCAGATGTTGCCGTTCCATCATGTTGAATGCTCAACAATCTGTTTGAGTAAACATGTCCCAGAAAATGCATCACCATTGGTTTTACTATCGTAAATCATACTGAGATTCCTCACTTTAATGCGGGAAGAAGTCAAACAGCAGGAGATAAACATGAAGGTTAGGAATAGAAGCAAAGTCAAGCATGACTTTATTGCATAAATCATTAGCGTGTTGGGAAATTGTTTTAAAAGAGTTTACAGAACTGAAGGATTTTCTCCTGCTTAAACTGTGAATGACAGCTTGAGGACAGCTTTAGTTTTCTTCCACAATCCTAGCCCTGTATTTTTGTTCTAATTTGCCACCAGCAGTAGGTTACCTCACCCAGGGAGACAGAATTGATGAAATATCTGCCTTTTTTTTAACATTCATGTATTCATAAGAAAAGTTAACATCAAAAGGTAATTTGACTGGCTGAAGCTGAACTCTGGGCCTTCAAAACTTCTCCTGTGGCATCCAGCTGAGTTTGATCATCCCTGGTGCTGTGCTGTGACCACCACTGAAAGATTGTTCCAAACATTGATTATTCTGAGTGAAGACAACTTTTCCAACATCTGCATTCAAATGATTTTGGTCCAATTTCAGTATATATCTCTAAGCTCTTCACTCCCAATTTAACAAAGTAATCTTGTGGGCTTGTACTGTTGACGCTTGAATATTTAACACCTCATTGAGATTCTTCCTTAGTTATCTTCCATTTCAAGTATAAAACTAAACCTTCACTGATCAAACATTTCCATTTCAGTTTCTTTTTCTTGCCAAACAATTTTATTGTGTTTTTTTGGCAAGTAACCAAGATTCAATTCAGTATCCCCATGGTGGTCTGACCAATGCACTTGAGTCGCAGAATAACTTTATGGTCTTGCTCTATAACACAGGCACATCATCAGGGCATTGAAAGTGTTGAGGGAGTCATTTATCCAAGCTCTCTTGCTGTCTGTGAGTTTACTCCCAACAAAGATCAGAACAATAAAATTCCAAGAGTACACTGTGGAATCTTGCCCTTGTATGGGACATTGCCCCTATCCTGGGTCACCCGCTGTTTTTGGTAACTGAATTCTGATCCAGTTGATGTTGATCCAGGCAGGGCCATGAAGTAATAAACCAGAGAGAGTGGCACTGGTGCATCAATGCAAGTTCATTAACTCTGGCTAACTTAAGCTAGGTTTATCTGCTGCAGACTCAATACACAAGCTCACTAATACGTTGCAAGGGTAACACCTTGCAGGATGATCTGATGAAATCTGGACCCAAATTAGTGCTGTTGATTCACAAAACAAAAGCCCCATGGTAAGGGGCTAGAATTCTGAAATCTGTCCTCTATTGCAATCAAAGGTAGCATCTCACTACATCACCTCACTTGCTGTGTCACTCTGCTATTTGGCATGTACTGTGTAGGGTTGTAACCCCTAAGCATGACAAACTAATTTAAATTTCCGGTACCTGATCTATTTTCTAGCAGGCTGGGAAGAACCAATGAATCAACTCTCAATGTTTCCTCAGAATAACACTGCAGGGTTCTGCCAACAGATGTCACTGCTGTGCTTTCTAATGCAGAGGCTAATGTGGGTGTATGAACCGGAAAGGGGGGAGGGAGGGTAAACACAGTTAGCTCGAACCCTCGTGATCTAAAGTTTATATAAACTTCGCATTGCTACTGTGGGGCGTCACTGCTCTAAAATGGAAAACAGGCGCAGGTGATAGTGAAATAAAGTAAACTGTTTTACTGATGTTTCAGACTTTCAGTGACTGCAGTGTTTTGTACCTCTGTCCCTTCCCCTTTCCTCATGACCGCCTTCGATAGATCACCCCCTGTTCTGGCTGCACAGAGTCCGTGGTCTCCCCGGCCTGCTGCTCTCTCTACCCCTCCCCTCCTCTGCAACTTGAACCGTGTTGATTTCTAACTCCCCCCCACCCCCCCCCCCCCCCCAGGTGTTGCGAAGGATGGGCCCGGCCCCGTTACCGCGCAACGTCCCAGTCAGCTAGGCGTTGCCAGCACCACCTGTCCGTAGGTGGAAAAGTTCTTCCAAGTGAACCACCTTTGATCACAAGTCCATCACGCAACACGACGTCCTGCAGACATTGGGGGACAGGCCATCTGGCAGATGCCTCATTTCCAGATCTGACCAACAAGCACCAAGACCTTGTTTGGCTGGTGGTGAGAGGGGCCCTCCCAGTCAGAGCTTCCCTCTACAGACAACACATCACCCCCAACACACACTGCCCTCGGGACGGCTGTGGTGGGGAGGAGACGGTCACCCACCTCTTTGCAGACTGTGGATTGGCTGAGAGGGCGTGGAGACGGATGCAAGGGTTTGTGTCCTGGTTCATCCCCAGCAGCTGCGTGACAGAGGACTCTCTGATCTCCGGGCTGTTCCCGGGGACACACACCGAGACAGACATCAAGTGCTGCTGGAGGGTCATCAACTCGGTGAGAGACGCCCTTTGGTCTGCCCGAAACTTGTTTGGTCCTCCCAGCACAGAGAGATGTCTGTAAGGGAACGCTGCCGGCTGGCACAGTCCCGGCTGCAGGAGTCCGTGCTGAGGGACGCACTGAAGCTCGGTGCAGCCAATGCAAAGGCTCTGTGGGGAAGGTCCACAGTCTGGGCTCCTTTCGCTACTGGACATGGAGGGACTGAGTCAGGTGGGGAAGCCCCTCGAACAATGAAAGGGGGATCACCCCAGGGGGCCATGTGAGTGGCAGTGGTGCTGTGGGTTTAAAAATAAGTTAACACTACTGAATGTAATGAGCGTGAATGTGAAGGTTTTGCACTGTTTCTTCTTTTTGTATAAACTTTTTATTATGAATAACATTTATTTTTGAAATGTAACAAAATTTCTAACCTCCCCATTAGTTCTGACGAAAGGACGTTGGCCCGAAGCGTTTACTCTGTCTCTCTCTCTCTGCAGATGCCACCTGTTTTGTCTTCATTGTCCAGATCTACTTCAATTTTGCAGCATCTGAAGTCTTTGTCTTTTCGATGACTGTAATTATTTGGTGTTTCAGAAACTTGAGTCGTTCATTGCAAACTGCAGGGAGGCTTCCAATTTATTACTGGACACCATTAGAATGTTCGAATCTAATAAACCCAGCAACACTGCACAGGTAAGTGGCCAAATAATGGAATAAAACACACGAGGAATGCAGCAAAAAAAAGGGAACCAGGAATGTGAAGACAGAGTACTAGAAGGATGCCTGGGAATAGATAACTGATGACAGTTATTTGCATCAATTGACGTTTTGATGGAATTGGCTGAAAAAAAATCACAACGTTCTAATTGTACGTCAGTTGATGGAGCTTTTAACACAGCCAGCCATGTGCACATGGATGGGTTAAAATCTGAATGGGTGTGTGAGTGATGGGGTGGTGGGGGGGACGGGGTAGTGTGTGGGGGGACGGGGTGTGCGGTGGGGGAACGTGGTGTGAAGGGGGATGGGGTGTGGATGGGGAGGGGCATGGGGTGTAGGGGGGACGGAGTATTGTGGGGGGGACGGGTGTGTGAAGGGGGGACCGGGTGTGTGGTGGGGGGATGTTGGTGTGAAGGGGGGACGGAGTGTGAAGGGGGGACGGGGTGTGTGTGGTGGGGGGACGTGTTGTGGGGGGGGGGGGGGGAATCTCTTGTAGTTTCATCCAAGTTGTTAATATTGTAAATCTCTGACCCCCGGCACTGACCCTGCAGCATCCCACCGTCGACCGACCGCCAACCCAAACCCCCACACTCATCCTCTCTCCGGTTTCTGATTCTTCGCCACCGCCCTTCCTGCCAACATCTTACCCCAAGCTCCACACACTCTGACCTTGTGCAGTAACCTTTCATGCAGCACCTCCTCGAACGCCGCCCGGAAATCCAAGTACGCTTCTCAGATTGTGCCATCTCTGGGGATTGGCCGTTCTCCCTGTGACCTCCACATGTCCCAGTCTGGAGTTGGTCTGAGGCTGCTCCCTTCCTGCAGTGACCATTTTGTCTTTACCTTTACCTGAAGGAGGTTATGAACTGCATCAGTAACCACAAGATGACCATGCAGAGGGTGTTGCAGGACGCCCGACTGGTTAACTTACAACTAGAAGGTGGAGCAATTCTCACCAGGCTGAAGAAAGAGCAAGCTCGATTCAGTTTCTCCGAGGACTACAGGTAGGAATTCTGATGTGTTTGGTTTGGAACTTTTTCCATTATTCCCGCATTTCACATTACACCCCTCTCCTTCTCAATGCTCTGACCTTCTTTGCCTGAGATAGTTGGGCAGCCACAGCATTGTAGGAATTATTGGAGGACTACTTTTTTGGCCTTTCCGCTGAGGAATTTCCTGGGCGCAATATACAGGGAAAGTGAAATGTCCAGGGCTTCCTGGGAGCCGGCAGTTTTAATAAGCAATGGCTGAACGTTGCTTGTGTAATGCAGCGGATACGGGACCACTTGTCGGCATGAGGAATTTAGTCCTGAGGCCTTGCTCGGAAAGGACGACCAGGGAGGCTCATGAGAAAGGGGAAGCAGGGAGAGGTGGGGGTGCCTGAACCATGGTGGTCCTGAGACCTTCAATGGGTTTGGGCAGCAAATGAATTTACACAATCAGCACACGTTCCAGCTGTGGTGTTCCAGCCCAGCGTAAGGGCACAGAGCTCCAGAACGGTTGTCTTTTTTCCGTGTCCTTCACTTCAGCTCTACAGTAAGGATGATAAGCATCAGTGAATTGTTACAGCGCAAAAGGAGGCCACTGTACCCACTGGGTCCATGCCAGTTCTTTGTAGAGCCATCCACTCAGTCCCATTCCCCCATCTTTTCCCCATAACCCTGCAATCTATTCCCTCTCAAGTGGCCCTCAAACAATTAATTCTGCTCCCGCCATCCTTACAGGCAGCACGTTCCAGGTCCCCCATTTTCTCCCCCTCACTTCCCTCATGTATGTTTTGCCTGGTCACTGAATCATCTACTAATCCAGGTTGGCATGGACTGGTTGGGTTGAAGGGCCTGTATCCCTGATGTATTTCTTTGTGACACTAATGGAAACAGCTTCCCTCCATTTATCATATCCAAGTGAGTCTTAATGCTGCAGTATCAAGTCTTGGGGTAGAGTCATAGAGCAATACAGCATGGATACAGGCCCTTCGGCCCAACCAGTGCATGCTGACCACGGTGCCCACCCAGATAGTCCCAGTTTCCTGCGTTCGGCCCATCTCCCTCCAAGGCCCACCCCTCCATGTACCTATCCAAGTGCTTCTTAAATGATACTGTTGTACCTGCCTCACCCACTTCCTCTGGCAGCTCGTTCCATATACTCACCACCCTCTGCGTGAAAAAGTTGCCCCTCAGGCCCCTTTTAAATCTTTCCCCTCTCACCCTAAACCTGTGCCCCCTAGTTTTGGACTCCCCTACCCTGGGGAAAAGACTGTTACCGTCCGCCTTGTCACTTCCTCTCATAATTTTAAACATTTCTACAAGGTCACCCCTCATTCTACATTCCAAGGAATAAAGACCCAGCCTGGCCAACCTCTCCCTATAACTCAGGCCCTTGAGTCCTGGCAACATCCTCGTAAATCTTTCCTGCACTCTTTCCAGTTTATCCACGTCTTTCCTATACCAGAGTGACCAAAACTGTCCACAGTGCTCCAAGTGCGGCCTCACCAATGAATTATGTAACTCTCTCAAATCTCTTTGCTTTATGATGAACAACCCCAACTTCTATATTATAACTTTGCAGCTGAAATCCCTCAACTGTGCAAGTCCCTTGGTACTTGTACAGAGAGACACTCCATTGTTGCAACTTGTTGGTCATGTAAGCTGTATATTTATACTGGCACTGAGAGTATGTATGACTTGTGACCCTTTGTATACTTGCAGAGATGCCATTGATTCAGTAACACCACTCTATAATATGGTGGAAGAGAGTGTCCATACTCTGGTGATGAGGTCTAATCAGTGTCTGCAGCACCTGGAGTTCTTGCAGGGTCTGAGGACAATCGAGGACAAATTTAAACAGGTTGGGGATAAGCTAAAGCGTTTTCAATCTGAAACATTAACTCTGTTTCTCTTTCCACGGATGCTGAAGTTACAAATTTGGGGAATGTAGACCATGCACGTGCTACCTATTTATATCAGACATAACAGCCATTATAGGATGTTCACCTCGACCCAGGCTTCAGATACCATTTACATCATTTTTCGGGGTATTAAGGTACAGGATTAATTTGCAGTAACATTCAAAGGGAAGAGTGTAATTGCTGGAAATGTAACATAAAACAGAAGATGGTAGCAGGTCCCTGGAGATGCCAAAGGTCCTTCTGTACTTTCCACTTATAATTCCAGTAAAATTCACTTATGTTGATTTAAGTTGTATATTCAGTTCGATCTTGATTTCAGGCAATTATTGGAGAATTGCTTCATCACCGTCTCTTTGTTCCTTCTTCAGCAAAACAACTGGCTCCTTTGCACAGGTGAACCATATCTGCAGAATTCAGTCACAGATGGAGATTCACTCAAAGCAATACAACAGACACAGCAAAAGTTCAGTGAATTCTTTGTACTGGCCATGGTAAGTCATGTTCATTCCATTTGTATGTTTTAATTATAACATTCCTAATAATGACATTCATATTGAGGGCACCAACGGACTGTGAGTGTATTGACCAATAGGATGGTACTCAAGGCTGGACACAGTTTACATGGGTTAGTATTTACAATATTTAAAAATTCACGTGCAAGATGTGAGCATCACTGGCAAAGACATGTTGGTTGCTCGTCCCTAGTTCTTGGGATGACAATGGTTAGCGGCCTCCTGAGTCCACTGTGTGGTACAGTCGTGTCCACCGTGCTGACAAGTGGAGAGACACAGAACGATGGAGGAATGGTCATTCTTGTCGCGTTGTGTGATCTTGAGGGAGGTTGGAGGTGATGGTGTCCCCACGTGTTGCCTTTGGCTCTCCAGGTGTGAGTCTGGAAGCTGGCGTTGAAGAAACCTTGGCGAGCCTCTGCAGTGCGTTTAGTAGGTGGTACTCGCTGCAGCTAACAGTGTGCTGGAGGGATGGGATATTTAAGATGGAGGTCGGGGCACCTATCGTTCCTGAGTCTGACTGGAACTCATTCCTGCCATCGTGGGGAGGTGGTGGTGATGCAGTCGACGCCGTTGCTCACAGCTCCGGGGACCCAGGACCGATCCTATCCTCGCTCACTGTCAGTACAGAGTTCCCAAGTTCTCTCCGTGACCGTGAGGGTTTTCCGGCACATCCCAAAGGTCTGCTGGTAGATTCATCAGTCACTGTGTATTATCCCTCATTGAGGCTACTGGTAGAAAGAATCAAAGGCTCTGTGGGAAGTTAATCAGTTGCAGGGGTACAGGGATAGAAGGAGATAGGGAATCTGGCAGAGGGTGGTCATTGCACGGCTTTCTGCAGCACGAACCTCATAGCCTCCCCATCAGCCGGATTTTGAACGTTGATGTTGTTCAGCTCCTGTTTGGCTGTGGGAGCGGGGACTCTATCACCGTCTGAGGAGAATGAATGTATTACAGGACTCCATCACTGTCAAATGGAACTGAGCTCAGTGAAGACATCAGCTCTGGCTCGCTGATGGAGGGGAAGGTGAAGAAGGCCTGAAGGTGTTTAGGCCCAAGGCTCTGTCCTGGGGAAATGTAACACTGTCTTGGGATGAATTCACTGATTCCCAACGGCTGCAACCACCTTTGGCCCATGGAGAGTTTCCTTAGATTCCCACAGAGCACATGCGTTAACAGGTTAACTGCATATGCCCTGCTTTCTACATAGAACATAGAACAGTACAGCACAGGAACAGGCCCTTCGGCCCACAACGTCTGCACCCGACACCATGCCGAATTAAACTAACTCTCTTCTGCCTACACATGATCCGTATCCCTCCACTCCCTGCATATTCATGCATCTAACAGCCTGTTACATGCCTCTATTGTATCTGCCTTCATACCACCCCTGGCAGCCCGTTCCAGGCACCCACCACTCTCTGTGTGAAAAGAACCTTCCCCCCCTCACCTTGAATGCATGTGAGCAAGACGTACCTGGGGAATTTTCTGTTTTGTCAGGTAGCTGCCGGTATTGTGGTGTGGTTGGTGCTAGAGCACTGTAGCTAGGAGGTTGTCCTCACCTGTAACCGTAGCTGTATCCAGCGTGTCTATGTGCTTCTGTGTTCCTCAAGGGCCCTCCATAAGCAGTGTCAGGTTTCCCATGTACACTGATGAGACCCAGCTTTACTTCACCAATACTTTCCTTTCCCTTTCTTCATTTCTAACTTGCTGGACAGCTTGTGCTGCACCCCATGCTGGAAGTGGAGATAGTCCTCCCAGCTGAGTACTCATATGGACTATCGTCTTCAGTCCACACTGCCTCTCCCCCGAGACTGGCTTGAAACGGAAGCAGGTTGTCTTCAAATTTGGGATCTTATTTCACCCAGCATTGGACCACATGTCCCTGCCAGCACAAATATCCCCTGTGCTCATCTCTGCATCCTTGCTCAACAAAACGTAGAATACAGAACAGTACAGCACAGGAACAATGTGCCGAACTAATTAAATTAGTAATTAAACGCCTAACTAAACTAATCCCTTCTGCCCACACAATGTCCATAACCCTCCATTCTCTGCACATCCATGTGCTTATCTAAGAGCCCCTTAAACCCCTCTATCGTATCTGCCTCCACCCCCCCACCCCCCACCCCGGCAGCACATGCCAGGCACCCACCACTCTCTGTGCAAAAAATTTGCCCCACACATCTCTTTTGAACTTACCCCCTCTCACCTTAAATGCACGCCCTCTGGTATTAGACATATTGACACTGGGAGAAAGATACCAGCTATCTACTCTATCCATGCCTCTTATAATTTTATAAACTTCTGTCAGGTCTCCCCTCAGCCTCCACCGCTCCAGAGAAAACAACCCAAGTTTGTCCAATCTCTCCTGATAACACAAGCCCTCTAATCCAGGCAGCATCCTGGTGAACCTCTTCTGCACCCTCTCCAAAGCCTCCATACCTTTCCTGAATGAATCCTGTAATACATTCATTCAAACCAGAACTGAATGCAATACTCCAGATGTGGCCAAACCAGAGTTTTATAAAGCTGCAACATAGCTTCCCGACTCTTGAACTCAATGCCTTGACTAATAAAGGCAATCATGCCATACACCTTATTTACCTCCCTATCAATTCTGTGTAGCCATTTTCAGGGAGCTATGGACTTGGACCCCAAGATCCCTCTGTACATCGACACTGTTAGGGGTCTTGCCATTAACTGTGTACTGTCCCTTTACATTTGATCTCCCAAAGTGCAACATTTGGCAGGATTAAACAATACTGCCCCTACCTCAGCTGATCTGATCTGCTGCTGAAACCCTGATGCAGACTGTAGTTACCACTAGGTGCACCCAGTCCTGGGGTCACCCTCATCTATCCAACTGTCCCTTAACAAAGTTACCTGAAGCACAGTTGTCCTGCCCCAACTCGTACTGAGTGCTGTAAGTTCAAGGCAGAGTATTCGGAAGTCATTCTCATGCACTACATCAATGGTATCAACAAGAGCAACTGTAATGATCAAATTGTAGTTCGATCCCCTTGTCTGAAGTGGACAGTGTCAACATATGCCTTTTTATGGTCTGGGTTGTGGATCTGATCCGTCAGTTCAGTGGAGTGCTTTGAATAGGTTTCCAGTTGCATCTTGATTTTCTGTTAGATCAGCGAGTAGGTTATTGTTATCTGTATGAAACAAGTCCCTCACCTGTTAATCCATCGGGGTCAGTTATTGCATCTGGTGCTCCCGGTGCGGCCTCCTCTACATCGCCGAGACCCGACACAGATTGGGAATCACTTCATCGGGCACCTTCGCTCCATCCGCTGCACCAGCCGGGATCTCCCGGTGACCAGCCATTTTAGTTCCCCATTCACACACCGACACGTCTGTCCACGGCCTCCTCCACTGCCAAGTTAAGGCTAAATACAGATTAGAGGAACAACAGCTCATATTCCGCCTTGGCAGTCTCCAACCTGACGGCACCAACATCGAATTCTCCAACTTCCAGTAACCACTCCCCTCTGTCCCCCTTTTTTCCCTCATCCCACCGGCCCCCGTCACCCCTTCTCTTTCCCCTCCCCCCCTCCACCTGCCCATCACCCACACGTCCCTCCCTCCGGTTCCCCTCCCCACCTCCTTCCCTTTATCCCAGGGTCCACTGTCCCCTCCTATCAGATTCCATCTTCAGCCCTTTGTCACTTCCACCGATCACCTCCCAGCTTCCGACATCACTCCCACTCTCCCCCCCCCCACCTGCCTATCACCCCCCCCCCCTCACCTGGATCCACCCGTCACCCCCCAGCTCTTTCCCCACCCCTTCCCCCCACCTTGTTACACCGGCTATCTCCCCTCTGTCTTCCCAGTCCTGATGAAGGGTCTCGACCCGAACCGTCGACTGTCCATCTCCCTCCACAGATGCTGCCTGACCCGCTGAGTTCCTCCAGCACTTTGTGTGCTGCTCCCGATTTCCAGCATCTGCGGCCTCTCTTATGTCTCTCTTAATTAGTATTTACTCTCTGAACCTTGCCACCTCTTGACCTCTTCTCTGAAAACTTACATCTTGACCAAGTTTTTGGCCAGGTATTCCATTCCACCTTATGTGCCATTGCATCATGTTTGTTAACACATTTATGACGCACCTTCGGTTAACAAGGTGCTCCAGGTATAAGTTGTCGTGGTGTCCAGAAATGAATACTGCCCCACTTTATAATTTTCTCACAATTACACCTTGCAGCAGGAATACAAAAAGAGTTTGGAGCTGTTGCAGGAGGCAGACCAACTGGATGGTTTCTCCTATCCTGAGTTTTCAGTGTTCAAAGATATGGTGGACGAGTTTAAAACACGGCTTAACAACTTTCACCTTAATGCCAAGAAACATCAGACAGAATTGGATACCCTCGTCAACCTGTACAACTACTGTGATAAGGTGTGTATAACTCCAAGCAGTGCAAAGTAAATATCCTGCTTCCGTGTCCAGAATGGATAAGCTGAGCAAAATATGAGCTTCCTCCATTTTTCTTTAACAGGACCTCTTGGCACATGAAGGAAACCTTTCAAGTGAAATAGTTAGAAGTCCAACCAATGTGCAGAGTTAGTAAGAGTTATCCTCTTTAGGATGTTATTGGCTGATATCTATCTGAAGGCTCAAACGAGTTCCAATAGACTAAAAGTGATACTATTCCCACTCAAATGGTAAGCTAATAGGGATGGTAGTGAGCTAACATTTAGCAAACCTTGTTGGCCTTTACTGGCATTGTGTGGCTTTGACTAGGCTGAAGAGGCAGGAGATTAGATAGACAGCATATCCTTCACTGCAAATACCTTAAGGAATGGTTGGGCTACAGAACAAGAGCTAATCACGTCCAGGATTCCTTTCCTCCAAACATACCACAGGATAGGACCACTGGCTCATTGAATAGATTTAATCAAGGGAACTGGAGGCAAAGGAGGACTCGTGCCTGCCGGTGATGCACGCTGGAAAGTGTGTGCTGGATGACCAGGTCCACCACAGTCCGGCAGCTTGTTCCTCCCAAACGTGGAGACAGAACTAAGGAAGGCCAGCAATCGCAGAGCTAAAGGGTTGTCCCCTTCGGGAGGATGACAGATTGGTGTGAACAATGACAGGATAGTTATTAAGTCTGTTTTAAGAACCTTCTCCCTGACTTGCTCTGCTTAGCCGTACTGCTTCCTGATGATCGGGAGCTGAATTTCCCAGAAGAATCCCCTATTTGTTTGCTGTAACTTTGGCGGGATATTTATAGAAACTCTAGAGAAACGGGGTGAACAACGTTTGCTGACTTGGCTGGTGTTGCTACAAACCTTGTTGTAGGTACTGTGGACAACTGGGAAAATCCCTTTGGAAGTAAACAGTGTCAGCTTTGTTGTTTTGGCACATAATGTGTAGGTAAAGCACCCAACAATGCCATTTCACCTGTCAAACGATCAAATCCATGCTCCCCAGGCAAGAATGTAAACAGATACGCAATGGGAGGAAGTTCCGAGCCATCTGCTGATGAGGTTTACGAGAATGTCGCTGGGACTTGAGGGCCTGAGTCATAGGGAGAGGTTGGGCAGGCTAGGGCTTATACCTTGGAGTGTAGGACACTGAGGGGTGACCTTATAGAGGTATTGGTATTGGTATTGGTTTATTATTGTCACTTGTACCGAGGTACAGTGAAAAACTTGTCTTACAAGCCGATCGTACAGGTCAATTCATTACACAGTGCAGTTACATTGAGTCAGTACAGAGTGCATTGATGTAGTACAGGTAAAAACAATAACAGTACGGAGTAAAGTGCCACAGCTACAGAGAGAGTGCAGTGCAATAAGGTGCAAGGTCACAACAAGGTAGATCGTGAGGTCAGAGTCCATCTCATTGTGTAAGGGAACCGTTCAATAGTCTGATCACAGGGCATAGACAGAGTGAGTGCACAGTCTTTTTCCCAGGGAAAGGGAATCAAAAACTAAGGGGCATAGGTTGAGGGTGAGAGAGGAAACATTTAAGAGACCTGAGGGGCAACTTCTTCACGCAGAGGGTGGTGAGTGTATGGAACGAGCTGCCAGAGGAAGTGGGTGAGGCAGGTACAACAGTATCATTTAAGAAGCACCTGGGGAGGTACATGGAGGGATATGGGCCGAACGCAGGAAATTGGGACTAGCTGGGTGGGCACCGTGGTCGGCCTGGACTGATTGGGCCGAAGGGCCTGTATCTGTACTGTATCACTCTCTGACTCTCTGAAATAGATTCTATAATTTAGTAATGTTTATCTTATGCCAAATGGAGAAAGCATGAATGAAGTAAGCAGATAAATGAATATTTCTTTAAAATCATTTTTCTCTCCAATCTGCCGTATAGTTCCAGCATTTATTACTTCTGTTTCAGATTTCTGACATCTACAGTATTTTCCTTTTCAATGGCAGTCATGACATGCATGGTCTCTTTTGTTAGGCTATGAAGTTGACCGAGGATTGTAAATGCTGTTTGGCCCAGCTGGGAACGAGTAGCTCTCCAGACCTTGGTGAAGAGACACTGCACCATCTCGAGAATTACCAGCAAAGGTTCTCGGAGTTCTCTATGGAAAATTTTCAGCAGATGAGGAGTCGGCTCCACAGCCTAAATAGCGTCAAAGGCATGAAGATGTGGAATGTAACCTTGCTGAATTGTGAAGAGGTCAGGCAACTCCTCGAGGAAACCCTAGACGTGTGCAGGAAGAGGCTAAAAGCTGCTGGAACTCCTTCCTCAGAGAGTGATAGAGAGCCCAGGATCACAGAGCAAAAGAGCAGCAAGGACTCAGTCACAAGTACCTCTCACGCGAGTGGGAGCTTTTGGCCTGAAGCAGGAATAATCTGGCAGAGAAAGGAAGAACACAAACCTTTGTCTGTGAAGGACATACATAACCACAAAGAAAATGTAACAAACAAGCCAAACAGAGTGCAAGCAAAGTCTTCAGTATTTGAATGGCCAGTGTGTCTGAATTCAAAAGATGTGTCAAGTGGTGAGAGGAGCCCGCAAATCCCTTCCCTCCCTTCTTACTCAGATCCTGTCTTTTCTCCTTCTGTTCGGCACAGAAGTTATCCCTCCAAGAAGATCATGCAGGCAGCACAGGGCTTCCAGCTCTCTCGGCACGCTAGCTTTTGCTCTGAAGACAAACATTCTCGGAGTGCTGCGATTGACAGTGACAGGAGAGGTGCTGCTCCAGTGATCAGCTCTGCTCTCAGTGAACCTGAGGGATCAAGTCTGACACAGGAACCAACCAAGGAGAATTCATGGTAAGATTAGAAGTTTAACGTTTGGGCAGAAACTTGTCTGTCGGATGTGAATATAAGAGAACAATATTTTTTTTTCCTCAGTGTATTTTATCGTAATTTTGTTTTGACTAAAATCACAAGAGGCAGAGATAAGGTAGACAGAATCTGTTCTGCAGGGTTGAAATGTCAAACACCACAGGATGTGCTTTTAATGTTGGGGGGGGGCAGTTTAAAGAGGGGCAAGTTTTTTACGCAGAGAGTGGTAGGTACCTGAAATGGGTTACCAGGTGTAGCAGTGGAAGCAGGCAGTTTGGTGGAGTTTAAGAGGCTTTTAGACAGACCCATGAATATGAAGGGAATGGGGGGACGTGGATGATACACAGGAGGGGGACATTTAGTTTAAATGGGCATCAAGATCAGCACAAGATCGTGGGCCGAATGGCCTGTCCAGTGCTGGACTGTTCCATGTTCTATGTTTGTTCTATGTAATCATCCCCCAAACTGTGTCACCCACAAGGCCCAAGTCAAGTCAGCCATGAGGTACTCTCCACTTGTCAGGAGAGTTATTGCTGCAATGGCATTGAAAGAGCTCAGTGGACAAAGTAGTGTGCTTCACCCGTTCCTCACTACCAGCTTATACCTCTACCTTCACCTCTACCCTCACCTCTACCCATGATGACAAAAGACATGGAGTCTCAGTATAATTGGATGCACACCTCAGCATTTTCTGCTATACATCTGATGTGATGACTTGACACCGCCAGGAGTCAGGAGACCTCTCGCCTATGATGAGGAAGATGAGAGAGGTTCCTGACCTAAATGTTGTATTCCAGCACATCAGGACCTTAGCCATAGACCCAGCCCAAGTGCACAAAATCTGCAGGAGGTCCTGTGCACTCCAGTGGATCTATTCACAATATTAGGTGTGCATCTAGAGATATAGGAAAGATATTTGGAATTCTGACTTTTAATGCCAGAAGGATTGCGGGTATTGTCCTGCTTCAAAGGTTAAATACTACAATTCTTCAGGTCATGGACACAGCCAGGATGTCCCACCTGGACCTCACCTTTCCTGGGGGGCTGTGATGGAATATTTTGTATCTTTGCCAACCTTGGTCAGGTTTACCATAATTAGAATGCAGGAACTCCCAGTTTTGTCATCCTAACCTAACTTTTCATCCAATTCAACTTAGAGTCATAGAGCAATACAGCACAGATACAGGCCCTTTGGCCCAACCAGTCCATGCCGACCACCCAGCCAGTCCCAATTTCCTGTGTTTGGTCCATATCCCTCCAAGTCCCGTCCCTCCATGTACCTATCCAAGTGCTTCTTAAATGATCCTGTTGTACCGGCCTCACCCACTTCCTCTGGCAGCTCGTTCCACACACTCACCACCCTCTGCGTGAAACAGTTGCCCCTCAGGTCCCTTTTAAATCTTTCCCCTCTCACCCTAAACCTATGCCCCCTAGTTTTGGACTCCCCTACCCTGGGGAGGAGACTGTTACCGTTCACCTTCTCTATGCCTCTCATGATTTTAAACACTTCTATAAGGTCGCCCCTCATTCTCTTACATTCCAGGGAACAAAGACCCAGCCTGGCCAACCTCTCCCTATAACTCAGGCCCTCGAGTCCTGGCAACATCCTCGTACAACTTGATCATACGGAAATTGTAACCCATGTTGGGAGACGTATGAACTCCCTGCAGCTCATGTTTTCCTTTCCACAACATACATGTCTCTTGCCTTTTCTCCGTCATTGCCTCTGGTAATATCTTCAACTTGGGGCAATTTTGGAAATTGCAGATTTGTCCTTTTCGAGCCTTGCTACTAAATCATTTGATAAATGTTACTAAATTCCAATATGTGGTTTGGATTGGCATGCTCCCATAATTTTGTTTTCAGAAGAAATCTGGCATATTAAACTTTACACTTTTTATTGGCTGTTTCCTTGACCAATATTTAAAGTGATAAATACTGACGTTGATAAGAGTTTCAGTAGCCAAGTTGAGGTTATCATTTGGTCTGATTATGGTTACTTCAATGGCACAGTTTGCAGCAAAGGAAGGTTGGCCAGCCAATGGTTCAAAGAATCCCATGATGTTAATGTGGCAGGGCAGCACAAAGCTCGGGCATTGGGAAAACTTGCTCTGGCTGCACATGTGTAACGTGATGTAAGACTGGTCACAAAATCACTAAGTCATACAGCATTGAAGGCCACAAGACCATAAGACATAGGAGCAGAATTAGGCCATTCGGCCCATCGAGTCTTCTCCACCATTCGATCATGGCTGATTTATTTTTCCCTCTCAACCCCATTCTCCTGCCTTCTCCCCGTAACCTTTGACAACCTCACTAATCAAGAACCTATCAACCTCTGCTTTAAATATACCCAATGACTTGGCCTCCACAGCCGTCTGTGACAATGAATTCCACAGATTCACCACCCTCTGGCTGAAGAAATTCCTCCTCATCTCTGTTTTACAAGGACGTCCTTCTATTCTGAGGCTGTGCCCTCTGGTCCTAGACTCTCCCACTACTGGAAACATCCTCTCCACATCCACTCTATCCAGGCCTTTCAATATTTGGTAGGTTTCAATGAGATTCCCCCCCTCATCCTTCTAAACTTCAGCGAGTACAGGCCCAGAGCCATCAAATACTCCTTGTACGTTAACCCCTTCATCCCAGGGATCATTCTTGTAAACCTCCTCTGGACCCTCTCCAACCCCAGCACATCCATCCTTGGATATGGGGCCAAAACTGCTCACAGTGTGGTCTGACCAATGCCTTATAATATTTCATCCAAATATGGTCTGACCAACGCCAAAGAAACAGGCCCTTTGGCCCATAATGTCCATGCTAACCATCGTACCAATGGTCTGTAGCCTTCCGTGCCTTGGCAATTCAAATTCTCACCTGAATACTTCTCGAATGTTGCGAGAATACCTTCTCCACCCCGTCCAGGCACTGTATTCCAGATTTCAACCATTCTCTGGGTGATAATGTTCCTCCTGCGATCCCCCTCTGAATCCCTCATCACAAACCTTTGCCTTGGCCTCTCCCCTACCACTCCAGGCACCTACCTTTCCTCTGAGCTTCCCAACTTGTTCTTCCCTTTCACCTTTCTTTTCAAATTTTGCTTTTCAACCAGCTTCCCGTGGTCCATCTATATTTGGTAGGTCAAAGTGAGATTTGAGACAAAAAATGTAAGATCTTCAAATCTCCAACTTTAGTTTCTTTTGTTCTTAATCTTTTAAAGCATGTTTTCAACTCTGAAGCTCTAGTTGGTATTCTGATTGACAACATTTGGATGTTATCTATGTTTTTATTGTGAATTGATAAGATTATCGAAAGGAAATATTTTAACAGTATGTTTACTTCTGTTTGCTTCTTGCTAATCCCCAGTAATAAACTTCAACACATTATGGAGGAGATATTGATCACTGAGAGGGAATACGTCCGTTCTCTTGGATATGTCCTTTCGCACTACTTCCCTGAGATGGATCGCCTGGACCTACCGCAGGATTTGCGGGGACAGCGAGGGACTATCTTTGGAAACCTGGAGAAACTGTATGATTTCCACAGCCAATACTTCCTGATGGAGCTGGAAAGCTGTGCAAGGGACCCCATCAGAGTTGGACGCTGCTTCCTCAGACACGTGAGACGCTGACTGATCTCCCAGGCCTTCGCTACCTCCATAAAAGTTGTCTGCCTCTCAGATTATACAATTCCTTCCAGTTCCATCTCTCTTTCTCCATCCACTTCAATATCTCACTAATTTCTTCTCCCTCATACACAAGAGTTACAGAGCACTACAGCGCAGAAACAGGCCCTTCGGCCCATCTAGTCCATGCTGCCTGATCATCTGCCCAGTCCCTGGACCATATCCCTCCAAACCCCTCTCATCCATGTATCTATCCAAACTTCTCTTAAATGTTACAATTGAACCTGCGTCCACCACTTCTGCTGACAGCTCGTTCCACACTTGCACCACCCTCTGAGTGAAGTAGTCCCCCCTCAGATTCCCCTTAAATATTTCAGCTTTCACCCTAAACCTATGACCTCTAGTTCTAGTTTCACCCGACCTCTAGTTCTAGTTTCACCCAACCTGAGGGGAAAAAGTCTGCATGCATTCACTATCTATACCCCTCATAATTTTGTATACCTCTATAAAATCTCTCCTCATTCTCCTGTCCTCCAGGGAATAAAGTCCAAACCTATTCAACCTTTCCTTATAGCTCAGGTCCTTAAGTCCCATGTACATGCCTTCTATTAAATTCATTATCACAATTGCTTCAACTGTCTTTGTAGGTTTTCCCTGTTGATTCAGTAACTAACTTCAACTTATACCTCTTACTTCCCTCAGGAATGGGAAGTGCTTTAAGCTAAATTTTCAGGACTATTTTTGAGATTAACACATTATAATGGCACTGCCTGCAGGGGAACATGGGAGAATCTTTGGGAAGAATTGCTAGAAATCAAATGGTGCCGATGGTGTGTGTTGGCCATGTGTGTCTGGACTACATCACAAGGCAACATCCAGAAATCTGTGACACATTAATGGTACCAAACTGTGTCCGGGTTCCTCTATCAGATTCACCAGGAAAATCGCACGTTTCACACATTTCCAGTGTCCATAATTTTCTCATGCCATTTGACCTTTATGGGCCTTAAATTGCACCGTGTACAAAAAGGATGTACTAAATGATCTGGACCAGTCGTCTTTATGGCATGACCTTTGTCTTCAACAGCTAATCCTATTGGATCCTTTGAAATATGATAAAAATATTATCTTTTTTGTAAGCTGTTGAGATAATTAAAATGAGAAATCTAATTGAAAGGGATTGCTTCATCATTAAAACAAGAGTTTGCATCTTTCCTTCTTTCATCACAGGAGAAGCAGTTTGGACTTTATGCATTGTACAGCAAGAACAAGCCCCGGTCGGATTTCCTGCTCAGCAGCCATGGAAACACCTTTTTCAGGGTATGGATTTCAACTTATCCTAATATACGTGCAGAACGCTTTGCACTGAATTGACCAACACCTATTCTTTTCGGGTGAACTTTAAAGTGGCTAATCCACTAGGGTGGCTGTTGCACTTCTAAGGCATGTGGTTGTGACCCTGAGTATTACTCCAAACCAAACTTACCTCCAAAACAGTCTGCCTCACTTCCGTCCGTTTTCAGAATCAGAATCGGTTTATTATCACTGACTTATATAATGTAAATTTGTTGTTTTGCAGCACAGTACAGTGCAAAATTATTGTCTGTATAAACATAGTGGTGCAGTTAACAGGGCATTGGGTCTAGTGGCTGCTTGCGGTGTTACATCCGGACTGCTCCAGTCATTCTGAGAAGGCAGTCATTCTTTGCAACGCTGCACCTTGTGATTTCAAAACCGATCCCTACCTGTATGAATCAATACATTCAATGGGAATTGCTTGAAGACTGGTTCTTGCTTATTTCAGAGGTTCCAATATTAACTCTGTACCCTTTGACCATATTTCACTGCTCCCTTATAGTTTTTAACCTGGTGTCCTAATGTTCACCGTGTATAATGGGAAAAATCATATAGTCACCATACGATAACATAATAAAATTTCATATTCCAATTCAGAAATTAGAGGTCTTGAAAAGCCGTAAGCAGTGCATCAGAGAGTCAAATGCAGCTTGAGAGCTGTGCAAAGTATCCCAGCAGTAAGTAACAGGAGCACCTAACAATGTCAGTCCAATTTTTTTTCCAAACTAAAACAGTGGCTTCTGTGATAAGTTACCAACTGAACACAATTACTGAGCGTTAGAGCTAAGACCATTAAAATTCATTACATTTTTGACATTACGTCTCTACCTTCCCCAAGGTTTGCCCCGATTAGTCACTTCTTACCCTAAAGTTTAGGCAGCTAGAGTTTGATGCACTGTTTATGTTTCAGGTTGAAAATCTGTCGTTCTGACTGACCTCTGAGTGTCTCCAGCATTCTTCTGTCTTATTTGGATTTCCAGCAATGGCAGAATTTTTTCGATTTTTTTTCCATTTGCCGATTTTGTTGACAGATCTTGCTTTGTTTAATTTTTTCAAAAATGTGTTTTAGCATTCCAGATGGATGTAAGTAAGAGTAAATATCTCAGTGTATTGTTAACTGAAAAAGACGTACTATAAAACATGACTTTGCACCCCTTGAGAAACATCACAAAGTCTTCTATTCACTCTGTGCATTCTCCTCTTCTGTGTGAGAATAACTGATCTTGCTTGCTGATACTTGTTTAACTGTGACAACAGTATTCTCGGAGTTTATTGTCCAGAGGAGATTTGGTTAGGTAGCAAAATGTTTACTAAAGAACAAATCACTGTATTAGGTTTACAAAATTATGAGCGGTATAGACAGAGTTAATGCAAGTAGGCTCTTTCCACCTAGATTAGGAGAGATAAGTACGAGAGGACATGGCTTTAGGGTGAAAGGGGAAAGGTTTAGGGGGAACATTAGAGGGAACTTCTTCACTCAAAGAGTGGTGGGAGTGTGGAATGAGCTGCCATCTGACGTGGTAAATGCGGGCTCGCTCTTAACTTTTAAGAGTAAATTGGATAGATACATGGACGAGAGAGGTCTGGAGGGGTATGGGCTGGGGGCAGGTAAATGGGACTAGCAGAATAATGTTTTGGCACAGGCTAGAAGGGCCGAATGGCCTGTTTTCTGTGCTGTAGTTTCTTATGGTTTCTATGGTAATATTATCAGCACTTTAGTTTACAGTACATGTCAGATGGGAGATAGAATGGTGAACATGATAGTGTAGAGTTCAAATGAGATTATTTGTTTGTATCGGTTCTGCAATGTGGAGCATTTAGGTCCAGGTTGCAAGTGTGAGATTTATCCATATCACCGGCCAAAAGCACTTTTCTTTGCAAGGGAAAAAGTGAAATCACAGCAGGACAGACTTTCAGTTACATCATTGCAAAGCTTAACCAACTGCAGTTTTAAAAAGTTTACAGGATTGTGGGCAGGCGCAGTAGTGTAGTGGTTAGCGTAATGCTTTTACAGCGCCAGTGACCCAGGTTCAATTTCAGCCACTGTCTGTAAGGAGTTTGTACGTTCTCCCCATGTGTGTGCGTGGGTTTCCTCTGGGCGCTCTGGTTTCCTCCCACATTCCAAAGATGTACGGGTTAGGAAGCTGTGGGCATGCTATGTTGGCGCCGGAAGCGTGGTGACACTTGCGGGCTGCCCCCAGAACACTCTACGCAAAAGATGTATTTGACTGTGTGTTTCGATATACATGTAACTAATAAAGATATCTTATATTATCTCTACTCAAGTATAGACAGGGCAGAATTCAAAACTTCAGTGTTTTTTAAGCTGAAAAGTTTCAGCGGTAAATTCAGCACTGTAACAATTTAACATGTTTCCTTTCTCTTGTCAAAGGCCAAACAGCTGGAATTAGGTGACAAGATGGACTTGGCGTCCTACCTTTTGAAACCTATTCAGAGAATCAGCAAGTACAACCTGCTCCTGAGGGATATGTTCAAAGCGTGCAGGGCCACCCAGGAGAAGGAGTGCAGGGAGCTGCAGGCAGCTCATGATATTGTGTGTTTCCAGCTCCGCTATGGGAATGATCTTCTTGCTATGGACGATATACAGGAGTGTGATGTAAGTTTAGATACAGCTTTTTAAATTATTTTACATTCAGACTTTCTTTTTTATTATCACATATTCAATTAGATAAAGAATTGGATAGATGAAAATTGCGCCAATAATATCTTAGTGTTCACAAGTTTATGGCAAACTGGAATTCTTAAGTATTTTGAAATTATAAAATATCTGATTTATTAATAACAACAAGGTTAAGTATTCTGTAAACTCTCAGTACTGTGCAATCTCTATGGCATGGTATATTTGTGCTGTAATGTTCTATTTTTCCCACTCTTCTGCACTATACTGAAGATACTGATACATTGGACGGGTACAATTTTATACCCATTCTTCACACAAGAGCCATCACACCCAATAATCACCCAGTAATCACATCGGGGCACATTTCCTTATGACTGACAGTAGTGATAAGGAATATCAACTGCAGCAAACTCCTTTTCACCAGGTCCTTGGATCTGGTTGGAAGATGGGATTAGAAATTACGTAACTACATTTAAAATTAAATGCAAAAAAAAAATGAATTAATCATACTAAATCACACATAATACTTGCTGCTATGATAGATGTTGTTTGTGGATTTTTAATGAATCTTCTGAAGAAAAGCAGAGGCACTATTGTGTATAGTTTTAGTATCTACAGGAGGTGCTGCCTGAAGAAGGCAACATCCATCATCACAGATCCCCACCATCCGGGCCGTGCCATCTTCTCACAGCTCCCATCGGGCAGGAGGTGCAGACGCCTGAAGTCCCACACCACCAGGTTCAGGAACAGCTACTTCCCTTCAACCATTCGGTTCTTGAACCAACCAGCACAACCCTAATCACTACAGTTTAGAAACACTGTGACCACTTTTCAGTAAAATTGACTTTTTTTTGTTCTTACTGTGCTCTTTCGTGTAAAAATTGTGTATAATTTATGTTTATGTTTCTCTTGTGAATGCTGCTTATCTGATGCTATGTGCCTGTGATGCTGCAAGTAAGTTTTTCATTGCACCTGTTCACACGTGGACTTGTGCAGATGGCAATAAACTCCACTTTGAACCTTGACTTCAACTTTGACTTTGAAAAAGAACATAAGCAATGAATGCTAATGTTTTATCTGTATTTAAGAAGGGAGATGGGAAATGTTAATTGATTTTAATTGTTTGTCTTTTTAAATATTTTTAGTTGTTTCATGTTTTCTTATTTAAATAAAAATTATTGCATTTGTTACAGTTTTTAAATATTTCTGAATGTCAGAGGTATTCCCAACCTTGGAAAAACCTGCCAAGAACGGATGTGTACAATACATTTCCTTGCTCTTTAAAGAGAAGGTTAAGAGCTGTCCTTCGCAGTTATGAAATGTTTGGATGGTGTAGACTTGGCAGAACTATAAGAGTCAACAATTAATCAAGCAGTTAATTCAGAAGAAATGTCTTTTTCCCAAAGGAGTGGAAATGTGGTTGAGGTGAATTGTGGAGGTGCATTTAGTGGGGTGCTAATGACAAAAGAGGACTTTGCTAATCAAGTTAGATGAGGAAGAACAGGAGGAGGCTTGAATGGAGCACAGCTGCTGGCAGAGAGTTGTTGGGCTGAATGGCCTACTTCTGTGCTGTTTGTTCTGTATTTGTTTCTCAGTTGTATCAACCCAAGCAGCACAGACCAGAGTGCAAACCTAAGAATTCATTATCTATACGTTTCCATGCCACGCCTGAGACTGTACACAGTCATTGATTCATGGGAGGCTCCAATGGACTTTTAAAACTTAAGTTCAGTACAATGTTGCCTTCATGGCACCACTAATCATTATTTTAATCATTTTGTTCCTAGGTGAATCTGAAGGAGCAGGGCCAGTTGTTACGTCGAGATGAATTTGTTGTGTGGTATGGGCGAAAGAAATGTTACAGACACATCTTCCTTTTTGAAGATCTCATACTCTTCAGCAAGACCAAAAAAACTGAAGGAAGCAATGACATCTACATTTACAAACAATCCTTCAAGGTACAACAAGCATATCCTAGTTAGAAAACTCCCTCCTATATCTGCATTGTGGCATTGAAATAGACTTTGAGTCCCTACTTTGAACCTGACAAGCTTAAGTGCATGTGTGGGACACTTAACATCTCCACTCAGACTCGGCCAGAATATTATAAAGTTATTCACTTAAATTATTTAGAACATAAAAGAAACTTGATTGTCACATTGCCATGCAAATCCGCAAACTATGGTGATGTTAGAGCAACCTTGATACTAACTTCATGCTTATACATTCCTGTATGCAAACTTTATTCTCGCTGGAGGGACTTCAAAGTTTCCTGATGAAGAGCTTCAATCTGAAGTAATGCAATTATAACTCAGGAATTAATATACATTTAGTGAAAGTAACTAAATTGCATTCAGTGTGGCAGAAATCTAATACAATAATATTGGCAGCTTTCCCTTATCATTTCTTTAAGAAGTTAAATGAAACATTTTGCAGCAAGTATAGATTATGTGATTATTCTGCTAAACTAGAACCATAGCAATCTGTATTTAATAGTGGGTTAATTGACATAGAATGGGAGCCTTCAGAGTTTATTTACAGACCAGATGGTTTCAGCAGACCTTGGCTCGATTATTAGTTTTCATATGAATGTGTGAGTATGCATATTTGGAGCACAGGTGGGCCAATCAACCCATTGACCCTGATCTGTTATATAATAATATCATGGCTGTTAACCTGAACTCCAAATACAACTCCCACCCAACCACAGCAGCCTTTCAACCCCTTCCTTTTCAAGTATATAGTCACCTCTGACTGAAAACAACAATTTCAAAGCCCGCTCCACTGCCCTTTGAGGAAGAGAGCTGCAAAGGCAAACGACCCAGTTAAAAACTGCTTTGCATCAATTAAAAGAAGTGCTGTTAGGTATCAACAGCCTGATTACTTTGCTTCATGGAACTAATACGTATCAATAGATTCTACACCCACTCCTCAGAATAACACTATAATGGTTTTAAGATTACATTAGTCCGTATGAACATCAGTAGCCTTGGGAGTTCAACTCAGGCACATGCTAAGGTGGGAATTCTGAGACTGTTGTCGGTGGTCTATAGCTGGGTAGCTGAGGAACTGGATTTTTTTTAGTTATTTTAATTTTCTGTTGACAAGAAGGATGCATGCATCATAAGCTTCCAAGGGATAAGCCTACTGCTGTGTGAATGACTTAGTCCATCTTGATCATTGTGTTTTTTGTTTTATTAATTTGCAATTCAGACTTCCGAAATCGGAATGACGCATAACTCTGGTGAAAGTGGACAGCGTTTCGAAATTTGGTTCAGAAGACAGAAATCCCAAGATACATACATCTTGCATGCACCAACTGCAGATGTGAAACAGGCATGGATCGATGACTTGGAGAAGATATTGTGGAACCAAGCATTGAGGAACAGGGGTCAGTAAATTAACAGGAATTAATAGCTAGGTTGAAGAATGCCATAAAGCCAGTAATAATCTTGTCCTCGACCTCAAATTCTCCTATTTATACTAATTTTACTTCATATGTTGTACCCTTTGTTTCTCTAACAACAGCATTTTTAAAAACAAAATTAATGATTTTTTCATGCATTTTGCTGCGATGGTATTGAACGTAACATGCATGTTTTGGTGATTAGCAGTAGTAAGGTGTCTGTCACATAAATGGCAGAAGAGAAAATCTGTTTATTTGGTGACTAGATAATTTAATCTCTTGCTAAGATTTACAGCATGATGTAGAGGGTCTGTTTACTATTACATTACCAAGTTACATTCTAAAAAGCATGGATAGTAAATATACGTCAGTGTAGCTTTGCCAATATCTCAATAGCTGTGATCTTTAGATGTTGAAGGAGCTAAATTTAATCTTATTGAATTGAGCTTGTTCTCACTTTTGTCATTGTGGACTTTTTGTGATCATTGTTGGGAGACAAAGGATCAACACACTGCATTGCATCTGGCCAGTTTGTGTTATCATGAGGCAACAAGGTCAGAATTGTCCTTTACAGTATGTGCCTAGTTGTCTTTTTGGTGAAAAGGTGATGAATTATCCTTACAACCCCTTGAATCCTCTTCATAATCATTACTGCATTTAGCCATTTCATTCTGTGCAAAACAAGATGGAAAATTGACCCTTTAACCTTGTGAAGTGATTCCCAAAGATTATTGTCCATCTGTCCAATTTCCTTTTATATTTAATTTAATCTCTTGAGCCAATCTTCAATTTTTCGACCCCTACTGTCGTTTTCAGGCGCCGAGGCCCTGAGCTTTGTAATTCCCCCAAAGGTGAACTGTTCCCCATCTCTGCAAAGCAAATGCTGCTTATGCAACAATGTTTTTGGACATTTATCTGACTATTTCTTGAAGTTGCTTTCTTCGGTAACCCTCCCATTGATTATGATCTTCTTCCTCATACGTGGAAAGGTGGAGTGAGCTAAAGCTTATGAAGAAAGGTGGAGTGAGCTGGGGCTTTTCTCTTTGGAGCGACAGAGGATGAGAGGCAACTTGATAGAGGTGTATAAGATTATGAGGGGCATAGATAGAGTGGACAGCCAGCATCTTTTTCTTGGGGCGGTGATGGCCAATACCAGAGGACATCAGTTTAAGGTGAGTGGAGGAAAGTTTAGGGGAGATGTCAGAGGTAGGTATTTTACACAGAGAGTGGTGGGTGCTTGGAATGCACTGCCGGGGGTGGTGGTAGAGGCTGATACAACAGGGACATTTAAGAGACTCTTAGATAGGCACATGGATGTAAGAAAAATGGAGGGTTATGGGCTGTGTAGGAGGGAAGGGTTAGATTGATCGTGGAGTAGGTTTATATCAGTCGGCACAACATCATGGGCTGAAGGGCCCGTACTGTGCTGTACTGTTCTATGTTCTTGTTCTACCTTCTTCCAATGATAAAGGTGCTAAAGAAAGGCAACATATTATTGCTGTGATATAGTCTGTGATATAGACCCGAATATCCTTTCTGCAGCTCCATTGCTGACTGAGTTGGCCGTGCCTGGAAGAATAAAAACCAGTGAACACTCAGCAGGTCAGGCCTTATCTGTAAAGGGAGAGACAGAGTCAATGCCTTTCATCAGAACCAGAAAAGTTATAAATCAGCCACGTTTTAATTTGCGGAGAAGAGGGAGCTGGCGAGAACAGGGGGAGTGTTGGTGATAGGGTGGGAACTAACGGAGACTGGGTGACACATTCAGTAGTGGTGCTGGTGAGGGAGGGTGGTGATAGCTTGTTAACTGCAGCACAACCGGCTGAAGGTGATGTACAGACAAAGAGGTGAATGGAAACCGAGGGAAAATACAAGGCGTTGGAACTGTGAGACACCGAACATGGCGATGGCTGGAAATCTGCAATAAAAGGCACTGTCAGATCAGGCAATTCTGATACAAACCGGAAGGGTTGGTTATCTGAAATTGTCGAATTCATTGCTGAGTCCCAAAGCTTGAATCTGCCCAGCCAGAAGGTGAGATGGCGTTTTTTGAGCTTACATTGGACAGTGTAAGAGGCCAAGGGAATGGAGTTCAGGGTGGCAAGTAACTGGAAGGTCAGGATTAGCCCCATCAGATTTCCAGCAAACGTGTTTTCAGTACCTCACAGTTCCCGCATCTTCTCTCTCTCTCTCCTCTGTTCTCCTTCATCTGCTACTGTTTACACCTCCCCAGACAGATCAGCTACAACTAATAAGTGTTCAACACCCCCTCTCAGCAAGCATCCCATCGTCAATCACTCAGCCCCTCTTAGTTCTGTCTAACAGTGTAACCAGGCAGGTACTGCAGCCTTAATATCTGAATGGAACTAATCGGACAGTGGAAGATGGCTTGCTTCTGTCTGCTAATATTGGTGAAAGATTGGTATGATTGTTTTTTTAATCGCTAACATTTGCTTTTCTAAAGAAGTATTTCCACCTGCAATTTTAGTCACTGGTCTGTTGAGCCATTGGCTACAATGAGTAGGAACCACAGTCTGAAATTCTGCATTGAAGCATCTGGTTTTATATTGCAACATGAAGGAACTTGGTGTCTTGTTTAACTCCAAGGGTGGCCACTAATTGGCATGAATTGTGTTGCTAGCTACAATCAACTAAACATTGCCCAAGAGCTTGGAAATTGTTCCTCAGTATTGTTTAAGCTTTTTGTTTTAATTAAATGCAAAACAGCCCCTATCAATGTTGAAATTCCTTCTTTAGAACTCCAGAAGCAGGAGAGGGTGTTCATGGGCATTGGCAATAAGCCATTTATGGACATCAAACCTAGCGAAGCAGCCATCAGTGACAGATCGGTTGACTGCACCACAAAAGGGAAAGGTATGAGCTTAACTCGGAGGCTAACGAAGTGAGGGACTGGATTCTGCAGTGTGTCAGAAGCATGTCCTGTGCCATGGAGGCTGAGTTCAAAGCCTTCTCTCCATGGACTCTGAGCAGAAAGATTCTTGGTAATCTTAACTTGTAAACATCCAAAGAAATGACTTCAGTTAAACACCTATCAGCACCAATCTGAGAATCATCTTCAAGGCCACAAGAACCAAATGCTAGAGATTGAAACGTCAGAGATTGAAATGTCCCATTCCTGTCTGGTGTTAACCAAGGTATTAAACAACTGGGATAGTGGGACAAGATTTGATCATTGCCACAGTTAACCTTGACATGATTTTACAATCTTTAAGCACATAACACAAAGGTATTTTATTCTTTGCTATTTATTCATTTTGAAAAAGTGCAGTTTCTTAAAATATAAAGACACCCAATTTTATTCATACTGGAGGGACCTACAGCATATCAGGGCTGTGAAATTTTGGATTATTTTGATGCTATAATTCATTGTCTATTTTTTCTTTGATTAAGAATCATGTGCTGTGCAAATGCAAGTCATCGAAGTACGTGTTTGAGAGTGAAAGTTGTTACAATGATCATTCACTCTTCACTTTTTCTTTGTTATCCTGAAATGCCAGAAAAAATACCTGATGACCCAGAAGAAAAAAGTTGCTTGTACATTATGTTTCCATCAAACATAATATACATTGTCATCCATCTACCTATACACATTGAAGGACTTGATTCAAGCCTGGTCCAATATCTCATGTGTGCTTGCTAAATAATATTGGAACACCAGATTCCAGAGTGCAGCTACAAAGGGCACACAGCACACATGATGTTTCGCCTTATTCAGACCAGTCCCAAAGCCCCAAAAGTCTACAACTCTTCCTCCTGTACCATTTCTCCATGAATGCATTCATCCTCCTATTTGTATTCTTACTGGGGCGTGATACAAGGAGTAATTTTCTCTGAATAACGCACAACCTCTAGGAATTATAATTCCTCCTGGACACCCATCTTCATACACCTCAGACTTTCCACTGAGCACACGTTCTGAAAGGCAATTTTGATTGACTAAGTACCTTAATCAAGTTCGGGGTCAAGACTTGTATGTAGCAAAGCAACAGCTGGCCATATATCTTGGACCCAGAGCATCTGATATCAAAAGGGTATTTTGCTAAACTACATGATTTTCTCAGAACCCGTTCAGGCTGGATTAACTCATACACTGAATAGAACATGCATAACGTTTCTAGAATTGATCCAAAAAGGCAGATAATCTGTCTGCTTACACTGATCAGAATGTATTTCCACTCTCACTGTGCTAACATGGTTGGTTGTGTCTGTTACAGAGCAGGCCAAGAGACCAAATTCCATTGGATCGAATGGCAGCGTCTCCTCCTCAGGAAGTCAATCTTCCTCCTCATCTTCTGGCATTGGATCCCTGAACGTGCACAGTTACTCCTCCTCACCTTCAGCTTCCAGAAGCAACACCGGCATCAACAACTGCTTGTATAACAAAGGGATGTGCATTGAGGAAGATGACCTGGAGAATGACTCCAGTGGGAGACCTTTTATTAGTGAGTGACAAAATCACAAGTACCAGTCTGTATAAGCACCGCTTGAAGCATTTTTCAGGAGGAAGGACAGAGCCTTAGGGTTGTACAGGATGGAAACAGGCCCTTCGGTTCTCTGAGTCCACGCTGACCCACTGACACCAATCCTACACTAACTCCATTCTAGTCTCCCCACCTCCCATCAGTTCTGCTCAGATTCTACCATTTACCTACGCACTAGGGGCATTTTACAGTGGCCACTTTGTGTTATTCACTTAAATTCACCCAACTAATTCTTACTTCATATCAAACTGTGACTGTGAGAGGAAACCAGAGCACCTGGGGGAAACCCCTGCAGTCACAGGGAGCACCAGGGGTCGAGATCGAACCCAGGTCACTGAAGCTCTGCTGGCTGTGCCAACCCGTGCTGGGTGAAACCGTGAATGGGATGAGGGTACCACGCTGTCCACAGGCTGACAGAACCAAAAGCTCATCCCTGATACGTAATGTGGTTAGGTAGCCAGTGTCAATAGGACATGGACAGTAAGGGAGCTTGTTATGAATCATGAATTAGTTTAACAATCTATTACTTTGTTATGTTGCAATAATATTCCTTTTGATGGAGCATTAAAGCTGGGGAAAGAAATGTTCTAATACTGGAAAGATAGAAACATTGACAGTTATTAAGTTAGACCACTGTTGAGTTTGCAGGAAGATGGGGAGGTCCGGCGTGTGGCCATCGACGTAGTGGTGGGTCAACTGTTGGTACAGCTGAAAGAAAAAAAGTCAAACCACTTGCAGTTTCAGAACAGTACTGCTGGTGCTACATTGGTTTAGTATCTCGAATCACTGACTGGTATAAATCCAAATCATGTAGAGATCAGAACTGCAGAAGCAAAGGATTGGCAAAAACACCTGGACTCGGGAAGCCGCCTTCCCTCATTCTGGTGCTTCTCTCTTGCAGATCACTAAAGCTGAAGAGCAGGTTAAGCATCAGCTATGACACAGGTTCAAAGCTTTTGGGATAAATCATCCAAGTTGGTGTTTCCCCTCTCCATGGGTAAATGATTCAGTCTAGTGCTACCTAGTACCAAGGCACCACCATGTTCCATTGTGAATGCTTCGAATCATTCCTTGATTAAACATTTTTATGTGGTGGAAATGATTGGTTGTCTGTTGTATCTACTCAAATAGGGGTGAATTTCCATTGGTGGGCTCCATCAGTCACTTATTTTAACCTTGGTGCAAGAGATATTGAAAAAGATGACGTTAGATCCAATTACACAGTTGTAAGCTTTCCACTGCTCTGTCTTCAAGACGACACCAGGTGAATAAGAAATTTGCCCTGTAATGATTGATACCTATTCCTGTAAATGTCAATGAAAGCTAAAATGTCAATGAAAGCTAAACTTAGATGGAGGGACAGATTAATCAAGGCAAACGTACGAGGAACATGTCTCACTGTCTTTATTGCCTTTCCTGGCTAGACCATTCAGAAGTGTTTGCTATATTTGGAAATGTTATTGGCTGCTCCACATGCAACAACAAAGGACTGAGTTGATGAGGTGTTTGCTTCGTCCACAGTTGAGAGTTCGGAAACATCCTCCCAGTGTAACTCCACAGAGAGCGTGAGTGGCTTCAGCAGTTCTGAACACAGCAGCCTTTCCCTGACTGGTGGAGAGACGGAGGAAGTGCTGCCCACCTGCTCTGGGTCGTGCAAGCCCAGTTCAGATCCATGCTCACTCTGCACACCCCCATTACTGCCAAAGGGAGAACTACCATTTGGAAACATGATCAATAAGGTATGTGTCCCAGTGCCCATGTGGTATCTGTACCATCTTTTCCCTGTTCCTATTCAATGGACTTAAAAACTCTGGTGAATTCCCATTCAAGATAAGGTCAATTACTGGGAATGCTGTTATTCTCTCCCTTTCACTGCTCTTCCCTCTGGAAGATGTTACCCAAGGGATTTTGAGGCAAGTGTTCTTATCCTATGGGTTTCTCCTAGACCCCAGCCAATTGTTTCCCATCAGTGGTGTATCATACAGCATCTTTACCAACAAATAGAGGGAACTTGGATGTAAACTTTCTACAGCGTTTCCTGGCCCCTATCAGATAAGATGGAATAACTCAAGTTTGTTTGTTTTGAGAGGGGGTTCTTTAACCAGTTTAGTGGAAGTTGATCTGGATTCTGTCTGTTACACGGACAGATCCATTTAGGATATGAAGCATCGGCCTGTAATTAGCAGAGAACTACATTCATTAGTTTTTTTGACTATGGTGAAACTCAGAGCCCACGAGGATGAGACCATTGGTGCTTTTAAGAGCCACCACAGCCATTCCTTGATTTACAGAAGCGATGTATTCCTGGAGCATTTTCCATTAAGCAGTGTTTTGTAAATGGAAAGCGCAGGATTAAAAGCATTATGGATGTTTTGGTACAGAGTATTCCTGTGCAGGGAGAGTGGGGTGCCGTTTGTTGTTGTAAAATATGTCTCTGTAAACGGAAGGCATGAGCCCCAACCGCCAATGGCATTACAGTGAAGATTAGTAATCTGAGGAATAGCTGCAGTCAGTAAGTCTGCACAGTTAGTTTCTAACTGGCATTGACATGCTGCTCACAGCGCTCAGTCCTCAGAGTGGAACACTTTCACTTATTCAGTTCACATCCAGAGGCAGACCCAATTGGCTGCCATCAGAGTGGTGAAGATGTGGGGCAGGAAGTGATTCGCAACCCACACGTCTCACTAAGATTAAAATGCCTCTCACTGCTCCTCGGTCTGAGTGCAGTTTGTAGCAAACATAATTACTGTTAGGTGTGGAGCTCCCCCAGATCGCTTGCTGTTCACGTTAACTATTTAAGTATGATTATCTGATAATTGTAATTAAATAACATGGTGAACTGACCCTGCCGCTCCACGTACCTTGCATCTTAAATGACACTGTTGTACCTGCCTCACCCACTTCCTCTGGCAGCTCGTTCCACACACTCACCACCCTGTGTGTGAAAAAGTTGCCCCTCAGGCCCCTTTTAAATCTTTCCCCTCTCACCCTGAACCTATGTCCCCTAGTTTTGGACTCCCCTACCCTGGGGAAAAGACTGTTACCGTCCACCTTATCTATGCCTCTCATAATTTTAAACACTTCTATAAGGTCGCCCCTCATTCTACGTTCAAAGGAATAAAGTCCCAGCCTGGCCAACCTCTCCCTATAACTCAGGCCCTCGAGTCCTGGCAACATCCTCAGAAATCTTTTCTGCACTCTTTCCAGTTTAACCACATTTTTCCTGTAACAGGGTGACCAGAACTGTGCACAGTTCTCCAAGTGCAGTCTAAAATGAGGGTAATATTCTCTTTATAATATGATGTTTTTATATGGAAATGTTTAACTGTTTCTCTTACTGACCAGAATTGAATATATTGCATCTCTTTGCATAAGGTTTTCAGACAGTTCTACACCACACAATGTTAACAAACACTGACCAAACACAAAAATACACAACAGCTGATTCTGTTTTCTTGTGAAGTATATTTTCATTGATATTTTTAAGCTTGAGAAGCACAAGGTTTTGCAGGAAATAAATCTCACAGAAGGAGTCATGTGTAAAAGGTTCCATTCTGAGGAAACCTATGGAGGACACCAACTGTGGAAACCCTCATCCTCAGATGTTTTGATGACTTACATTGGCACGTGATAACATCCTTGGTTCATGTACAAAACTGAGAAATCATTACGGTCTTTTCACTGTCTTTTGTTATTACCACTGATTACTTCAGCTCAACATATTGGATTGTACCCATTGTGTATATACATGTAACTGGACCAATATGTGTCTATGTCTACAAATAACTGCTCTTTGATTTGATTTTATTTACAATGAACTCCTTTGATGCAGGAAAAGTCACCCGAAGTACCTGTGAAACGTTCAACAGCTGTCTGACCTTCTGGGACATCACTTTAGTAAGTACTTTCACCTGTTACCAGATGTACGTTGATTGTGGGTAACCCCTTCTGGGAGTTGTAGCCTCATTTGGCAGGGACCAGGTTGGGACATTGGGGGTGGGGGGTTGCAGTTGCAATGTTGTGCTGGAGAGGGGTGGGGTCACAGGCTGAGATCAGGTGGTGGGTCTCTTGAAAGGGTTGGGTCTAATTTTGTTCTTTCCTGTAAAGATTGTGTTTAATTTATGTTTCTGTTGTGAGGGCTGCTTATCTGATGCTCTGTGCCTGTGATGCTGCTGCAGGTAAGTTTTTCATTGTACCTGTGCACACATGGACTTGTGCATCTGACAATAGACTTGACTTTTGCCTCTGAGCTGCATAAATGTATGACTGCATTCAAACCAAATAATTCCATTTGCATATCAAATGCAGACCCATCAGGGACCCAAACCAGACTGAAGCATGCACACATGGACATACTGCAGGACTCACACTGTAACACTGACTGTGCAGTTCTCAAGCACTCTGTCTGGAGAGCAGGATGATTAGTTTAAGCCCTGCATTTACCAAGTATCTGTGGGGGGGGGAAATTGTCATCTCTCTATTCAAGGGGCAGCCCATGCACCTCATTATTTTCAGGCTACTCAGTTGCTTTAACAGGAGGTTGGAGGTGAAGTCTGCACCACAATGTAGGATTCATGATATAAAGCTGCAATGTTTAATTCTAATTCTGTGATTTCTTTGCTTACCAGGCCTGAGAACCAATGAACTACTGGTGGAAGATTGGAATCCCAACTGCTGCTGAGCTCTAAGATTTAATTCCAGTTAAGAGTTGCAGTGAGCTGACAGATTTGTGGGAGTTTACTCTGCCTTCTGGGATTTGCCCCGACAGATTGTGGTTTTCATTTTCAGAGAAACAGATGCTGAAACATAGCAGAATTCAAAGAAAAATGACCTCATTCTTGGAACTGGCTTCCCGAGTCAGATGGTGAGCTGTGACCAAACCCACAGATGAGGTACTTTCAAAGGCCACTGCCACAGAGAGAGAGTTTCTCCGTGGGCCTGTGCTGTTCTGGTCCAGGGTGCATTGACCAGTAACATCCAGCCTCACTTTTTCATTCCTAACCCCTGTAAGGTTTGGAACGGCAAGCTCTAACAGAAACAAAAGAAAAAATCCATTTATTGCAGAATGGAAAAAAAAATCAAACAAGGAAATTTGATTTTGGAGAAAATGGCACAAAGAGGTCTAAAGGGAACAGGCAATACAAGTATAACCTTTTCATCTAATTATTAAATCATAAATATATTTTAATATGTACCACAAAGGCCTGTTGATATAACGTTGTATATTGTACTGTTGGCCTCTTGCACACCTTTAGCTTTAATTGCAACACTTATAAAATGCAGAAAGTAGTCAGTCATAATGCTTTTATATTTTTACAACACTAAAAACATTGCTTTTCTTGATGATAATAATCTTTTGATCCTACTTTGGGTATTTTTTTTAATATAATTCTATGATAACATTAGCTTTATAATAAATACTTCTATCAAACTTGTCCCGACTCCGTGAGTGCCTGCATCAGGTGACACAGACATAATGGATCTAAATTCATTCTGTTGTCGCCAGGGACTCACAGGCCAGACAAGACATAGCTCAACATATGTCTATGAAAAGGCACTGCACGCCCTTCCTAAGGGTATCAGTAGATCGACTCACTCATCACTGACAAATGACTTTATTCTTCAAACGGTTTAAAAACTTTCCCAGACAATCCAATTAATTGCCTGAATTTCAGAACTCACCTTAAACTGGCTGCATTTGAACTCCGGCAGGTATGTGGTCAAAGCAATCTCTCTGGCCAGCTCTTGGGGTGGTTGTGCCTGATTCCACTTCAAGGTAGATGACAAGGCTTGGAATGCATTCCTGGCTAGAGTAACCCCTGCCTCATGTAGCTCTTGGGTGGTGGATCTTTTGGGGGGGGGGGGGGGGGGGGGGTTTTAACTTTGCTGATCTATCCCCCTGCCCCCCATAGTATGAACAGAATTCTTCAAATTGGACATAACTGATGGGAATATGTTATCACTCTAGCTTTGGAGGAACAATGGAGCAATCCTCACTGATGTTAAAATGATAGAAGAGCCACCTTAGGATCTGTGATGAGTTGGACATTTGCATGGAAATCGATGCCTCAACTAAAGGCAGTGATATTAGAAATGAAAAGACTTAACGATATTAGTGCAGATCCTCATGGCCTTCTGCCTGTTCCTTCCAGTTCCTACCTTGCTGGGCTTATGGGACTTGGCAACTCACCCAGCAATAGATGGGTGGTGCTGGTGCGATAACCATTCTGCAACCAGGCACACGACTGTACCCAAAGCTAGAAGTGGTTCCCAGTTCTGAGTGATGCAGACTGCGTGACAACTCCCCTATGACTTGTTTCTTCATCTCACAGCTCCATGGAGCCTTGTTGCCCTGGAGGTGTCAGAATTAAAATACTGTAAAATATTGACTTATTTCTTGTGGTATATCTTTCTCAGTTCTCTGACCTTTACCACAAAGGTGGTGTAAAATGTATGTTTTTGTCCTCAACAATGTTGCGCCGCAGGTAACGCATAGAAGAAAATACACTTCCTTGTGTAAATTAGAATCAACATGTTAATAACTGCTGAATTTTCTGGAGTTAGAGTAATTTCCATTCTATCCAGACTGTAACATTGTTGCTACGCAACTGAAAATGTATTAAAGGTTTGATTTGAACCATTTGATATTAGAAGCTGTGTCCCATTTGTGTTTCTTTTCTAAAATGAATCGTTCTGTTGCAAACCAGGAGACAGCAAACGTTAGGAGCATTCATTGAGATTAATGGAACTGGAACATCAAATGGTCCTAGAACTGCCTGGTTTCTTCAACACATTTGATGGAAATACATTTGAATTAAATTGAGTTTACTAAATTACTGTATTAAGGCTGGTGCCTCAGGAATACACAAATAAACACATGGTTGTGCAGGTGCTGCTTGGCAGATGGATCTGACATACTTAGGATGCAACTATTCCTCACTTTTATCTTGATAATCCCAGTGCTCATCAGACCACTGAAAGGTGGCCTAAACTGGGGCAGGAATAGCCCCACAACTTCACTGGTTACATGGTTTCCAGGGCAGTGCAGCCTCAGAGTGCCAGAGACCTGGGTTCAATCCTGACCCGGGGTCCCGTCAGTGCGCAGTTTGGACCTTCCCTCCGTGACGGGTGCTTCGAGCTCCTCCCACTTCCCACAGACGGGCAGACTGGTAGGTAAATTGGCCGCTCTAAATCGCCCCTCGTATGTAGGTGAGTGGGTGGCATCAGAGGGGAGTTGATCGGAATGTGGGAAGAATTAAATGGGATTACAGTAAGTGGGTAGTTGATGGTGAGCACAGACTTGGTAGGCCAAATGGCCTGTTTCCATACTGTATTACTCCATGACAAGATAGAGTCAGAGGAATACAGCACGGATACAGGCCCTTCAGCCCAAACAGTCCATGATGACCACGGTGCCCACCCAGCTGGTCCCAATTTCCTGCGTTCGGCCCATATCCCTCCAAGCCCCGCCCCTCCATGTACCTATCCAAGTGCTTCTTAAGTGATCCTGTTGTACCAGACTCACCCACTTCCTCTGGCAGCTCGTTCCACACACTCACCACCCTCTGCGTGAAACAGTTGCCCCTCAGGTCCCTTTTAAATCTTTCCCTTCTCACCCTAAACTTATGCCCCCTAGATTTGGACTCCCCTACCCTGGGGAAAAGACTGTTACCGTCCACCTTATCTCTGCCTCTCATAATTTTAAACACTTCTATAAGATTGTCCCTCATTCTCCTACGTTCTAAGGAATAAAGACCCAGCCTGGCCAACCTCTCCCTATAACTCAGGCCCTCGAGTCCTGGCAACATCCACGTAAATCTTCTCTGCACTCTTTCCAGTTTATCCACGTCTTTCCTATAACAGGGTGACCAACACTGTACACAGTGCTCCAAGTGCAGCCTCACCAACAACTTGTACAACTGCAACATAACGAACCAACTCCTGTACTCAATAGAGAGGGGATTAAAACAAAATGACATTGGGGCTTGCCAATATTATTTAAAGGAATGAGTACACTGTAAGAGAAATATGTTAGAAAGATCATCAAATAAGGCTTTATGGGTTAAACTAAAGAACTTGTAGCACTCAAAGTGTATTGAGAACCTCCAAATAGTCTGAGGAAGACAGAAGAACAAATCTGCATGCCAATTTCTGACAACAGCTGTAGGACTGTATCAATGGAAGATATCTTTATTAGTCACATGTACATCGAAACATGGTGAGATACATCTTTTGTGTAGTGTTCTGGGGGCAGCCCGCAAGTGTCGCCACGCTTCCGGTGCCAACATAGCACGCCCACAACTTCCTAACCCGTACGTCTTTGGAATGTGGGAGGAAACCGGAGCACCTGGAGGAAACCCACACAGACACGGGGAGAACGTACAAACTCCTTACAGACAGCAGCTGGAATTGAACCCGGGTCACTGGCGCTGTTAAACATTACGCTAACCGCTACACTACCGTGCCTGCCCTATCAATTACCTGATTATTCACTAAGTGGTTGTCAGTGTACCATGTTCAGAGGGAACTTTATTAGCCAAAATCTAGCAAGGGAAGGGACAGTGAGTGGGGTTGGTGAAGCAATTTGAGTTCTAGTTTAGGGAATGAAGCAGGGTTGGTGGGGTAGTGTTTGTGTAGTTGGGGTCATGATTCAATTAGGTTTACCTACAGAAAAGGACAGAAGTAAAATGAAAGTCCAGGTTCTAAATTGTGGGAAGGCGAGTTTTAGTTGGCTGTGAAATGATTTGACAAAAGTGGACTGGACCCAGCAGCTTATTGGACAAGGTACATCAGTCTTCTTGCCATGGGAGCCATTGAAGTAGGAGATTTGTGGAGCTCAGGGTTTACAGGTTCCCATAACGACAAAGGGTGGAACAGCCCAATCTGAAGCCTGCGGATGACAACGTGTACTGAGGGTCAGTGTGAATGGCTAAATGCAGCAGGAGGCTTAAGCAAATTGTAAAAGCATAGAAGTGAAGTTAAAAGGGGAAGTTAGGAGGACAAAGATGACATGAAGTAGTACTAACAGGTAACGTAAAAAAGATCCAAAGTAGTTTTGAAATTCCATGAGCACTGCTCTGATTACCACTGCTCACCAGATGGCTGAAACACTGCTCAACTTTTATAAACACTGATCCAACCTCAATGGAGAATTGTATTCAGTTCTGGTCGCCGCGTTACAGCAATTATTTGACAGCATTAAAGGGGGTCCAGAGAAGATTTACAAGAATGGCTTCTGGTATGATAGATTGTGGAGTCAAGGAGAGATTATGGAGGCCAAGGAAATTTTTTTCCTGGAGAAGGCCGAGGGGAGATTTGATGGAGGTACAGAAAATAATGAGGCATCTGGATAGTGGCAGGCTGTTCCCCTTGGCAGAGACGACAGGTCACAGGCAGAAGATAGCAGGGAAGAGAATTAATAGTGGCAAGAGGAAATGTTTTGTTTTATATACACGGTGTGTTGTTGGATTCTGGAGTGCAGCTGTGGTGGAGGCAGGTTCCAATCTGGCCTGCAGGTGCTTCAGATACATACACGGTGGAGATTGGATTTGCAAGGGCAGAGAGAAACGGCTGGAAGATGGAGTTGGTTGGATGCCCTGGTAGAGAGCTATCACAAACAGCCTCCTCTCTGCTGTCACCATTCTCCCATTCATCATTCTGTGATTAAAGAGGAGCATGCACGTACTGACTTTAAGTACTAAGGAAAGATACAAGTCAATTAAGGGCCCCGTGTGTGAAGGCAAAGGATGTGGGTGAGGTCAGATCCCTTGCCTCTGTCATGACAGATTGGGGTAATGCTGATGTTGCAGTTAAGGGGGAGTGTGAAATATTGTGTGGGATGATCAAAAGGCCAAGTAATAGGGGCTTAGAATTTTTAGAACTAGAAAAATCCCTGCTCTGAGGTGAAGTATAACCCTGGCTATTAAAAGCAGCAAGAGAGAAAATTACTGAGGCTCCCCAACTGCTGTCATGGTGCCAGAGAAGTGGAAGGTTGTTACTGCTGTACTGTTGTTTAAAAAGGGGATTGAGGGGCAAACAGAGTAATTACAGGTCGGGCAAATTAACTCCAGTGACAGATAGGTTATTGGAATCAATTCTAACAAACAACGTTCAGACAGGTGTGGATTCATCAGGCATAGTAAAGATTGATTTGTCGAGGCAACAACTGATTTGATTGCTTTTTGGGGGAGATAACGAGGTGTGTTGATGAGGGCAGTGTATTGGATGTGTTATACATGGATGTTATTAAGGCTTTCAACAAGGTTCCACAGGTCAGGCTGGCCAGAAGGCTAAGGCCTACAGGGATCTAGGGAGCGTGGGATCCCAAATCCAAAACTGACTCAGTGGCCAGAAGTAAAGGCCAATGGTTGACAAATGTTTCTTTTCCTGTGACTGGAGAGGTTCCATGTAGCTCAGAACTCTGCTGTTTGTTGTATTTATTAATCACCCAGCTTAGATGTAGAGAATATGGTAAAGTTTGTAAGTGATTCAAACAATGTTTGTGTGGTTGAGAGCAAGGAGCAAAGTTTCTGACTGTGGGAAGATACAGATCCTGAAAGCATGTCCCACCAGGCTCAAGGACAGCTTCTGTCCCGCTGTTATAAGACTATTGAACAGTCACCTAGTACAATAAGATGGACTCTTGACCTCACAATCTAGCTCGTTGTGACCTTGCACCTTATTGTCTGCCTGCACTGCACTTTCTCTGTAACTGTAACACTTTATTCTGCATTCTGTTACTGTTTTCCCTTGTACTACCTCAATGCACTGTGTAATGAATTGATCTGTATGGACAGCATGCAAAACCACCCTGGTCAGACAATTCCAGCACATAGGAATGCAAGAAGCTGCAGAGAGCTGTGGAAGTTTTTCACTGTACCTTGGTACATGTGACAATAATGACCCAAGTTACCAATTTAGATGGTCTGGTCAGTTGGACGGAGAAGTGTCAAATTGAATTCAATCTGGGGAAGAGTGAGGTAATGCATTTGGGGATGTGCGGCAACGTGACGAGGGATGGAGAGACCTTGAAGTGTGTGTCCACAGATCCTTAAAGTCGGCAGGACAATTGAGGTGATTGAAAAGGCACACAGGATGATTTCCTTTGAGCTGAGGCAAAGAACATCGGAGCAGGGAGGTGATGTTGGAACGGTGTACCACACTAATTCAATCGCAGCCCGAGAGTTCTGGACAACATGTTACAGGAAAGCTGCAGCTACATGACAGGTGGTGGGTAGGAGACTTACCAGGATGTTGTCAGGACTGGAAAATTTCAGCTACAAGAAAAAATTGGATCGACTGAGGTTAAATTTTTTTTTGAACAGAAGAGGCTAAGGAGCGATGTAATGGGAAAATGTGATTAGTACAGTTGGATATAATGGCCGGCATGGATATGATGGGCTGAAGGGCCTGTTTCTGGGCTGTCTCTATATTCCTAACTGAGGTACAGACATCAAATTGTGAGGGGCCACGATGTACAGGTAGTAACTGGGGGGAGGGGGCTGGAGCTGTGTGTTTGTGGCATGCGGTGTGCGTGTGCATCAACCAATAGAACAGCACAGGAACAGGTCGTTCAGCCCACGGTCTGTGCCAACAGTGATGAGATTTAGTCCTATCTGCCTGCACCTGATCTGTATCGCTCCATTCCCTGCCTATTCACTCACCTGTCTAAATGCCTCTTAATCACTTGTATTGCGTCTGTTTCCAATCTTCCGGTAGCAAGTTCCAGGCACCCACCACTGTGTGTAAAAAAAACTGCCTCACACGTTTCCTTTAAACTGTTCCCCTCTTACCTTAAAACTATGCCCTCTAGTATTTGACATTTCCATCCTGGGGGAAAAAATTATTCCCCCTCAAACTCTCCAGAGAAAACAATCCAGATTTGTCCAACCTCTCCTTATAGCTAATACTCTAACCCAGGCAATAGCCTAGTGAACCTCTTCTGCACCCTCTCCAAAGCCTCCACACCTTTCCTATAATGGGGCGACCAGAACTGCACTCAAGGCTCCATGTGTGGCCTAACCAAAGTTTTATACAGCTGCAACATGACTTGCCAACTTTTATATACAATGCTCCCAACCACTGAAGGTAAGTATGCCACATGCCTTCTTTACCACCCTGCCTAGTTGTGGTGCCACTTTCAGGAAGCTATGGACTTGGAGCCCAATGAATACTTGGCATCAGTATTCTTAAGTACCTCACACACTTCCTCTGGTTCCAGGCATAAATCCCCTCCTGACTTTCTCCCTAGCTACCTCTTGCTTTTAACGTATGTGGAAAATGCCTTGGATTTTCCTTCATAGACCAATACAGCACGGATACAGGTTCTTCAGCTCAACCAGTCCATGCCGACCACGGTGCCCACCCAGCTAGTCCCAATTTCCTGCATTCAGCCCATATCCCTCCAAGCCCCACCCCTCCATGTACCTATCCAAGTGCTTCTTAAATGACCCTGTTGTACCTGCCTCAACCACTTCCTCTGGCAGCTCGTTCCATATACTCACCACCCTCTGGGTAAAAAAGTTGCCCCTCAGGTCCCTTTTAAATCTTTCCCCTCTCACCCTAAACCTATGCCCTGTAGTTTTGGACTCCCCTACCCTGGGGAAAAGACTGTTACCAACCACCTTATCTATGCCTCTCATAATTTTAGAAATGGTCACCCCTCTTTTTCCTATATTCCAAGGAATAAAGACCCAGCCTGGCCAACCTCTCCCTATAACTCAGGCCCTCGAGTCCTGACAGCATCCTCGTAAATCTTCTCTGCACTCTTTCCAGTTTAACCACGTCCTTCCTATAACAGGGTGACCAAAACTGTACATAGTGTTCCAAGTGCGGCCTCACCAACCACTTGTACAACTGCAACATAATGTCCCAACTCCTATATTCGATGCCCTGACTGATGACATCCAGCGTGCTAAATGCCTTTTTCACCACCCTGTCTACCTGTGACATTGCTTTCAATGAACTAAGCACTGTGGTCCTAGGTCCCTCTGTTCCATTACACTCCCTAGTGCCCCATCATGCATAGAACGAGTCCTACACTGGTTTGACTTCCCAAAGTGCATCACCTCACACTTCTGTATTGAAATCCATTTGCCACTCCTCAGCCCACTCCCCTAACTGGTCAAGACCCCCCTGTAATCTACGATAACCTTCTTCACTACCAACATCATCTCCTAATTTCTGTCATCCACAAACTTACTGATCAAGCCTCGTGCATTCGCATCCAAATCATTTATATAAATAATGAAGAACAAGGGTCCCAATGCTGACCCCTGCGGCACACCACTCGTCACTGGCCTCCATTTTGAGAAGCAACCTTCAACCACCACCCTCTGCTTCCTGCCTCTGAACCAATTTTGAATCCACCTAACCAGCTCTCCCTGGATTCCATGGGACCTAACCTTCCAGACCAGCCTGCCATGTGAGACCTGGCCAAAGGCCTTGCTAAAGTCCAATCCTTCTCACCAAGAACATTTCATGGCCCCTTTTGGCCCTCCTGATTCTTTGTTTGTCCCCCCCCCCCCCACTTCCTTCATTTCTCCTATCCCATTTCAGCTTCCTAAACCTCACATATGCTTCTTTTTTGACTAAATTTGCAGCAGGGTGTAGATTTGTAAATAAGCAGTAGAAAGATGAGAAGAATTTTATACCCAGAGGGCACAGAAGGTTTGGAACTCAGTGCCAGGAAAGCAGTAAACACAGAACCCTCCCCAGATACAAACAGTACTGGGACGCGTACTTGAAGGGCCACCACAGGCAAAGTCACAGGTCCAGAGCTGGAAGCCGAGTTAAAGCTCGGTCACCCATTTTTGACAAGCAAAGGCATTGGATGAATGGTATTGGTATATTATTGTCACTTGTACCAAGGTACAGTGAAAAACTTGTCCTGCATACTGATCGTACAGATCTATTCATTACACCCTGTAGTTACATTGGGTTAGTACAGAGTGCATTGACGTAGTACAGGTAAAAACAATAATGGCCTCCTTGCTGTTAAATTTTCTCTGATCCCACAATAACATTAAAGCTTCAATTGGAAATCACTAAAGTTGTTCAACAATGAAACATTCACCAAAAGGCCGCATAAATAGGACTCCTATTTTTAATTGCTTCAGGATGTCCTCATCCACTATAAGGATAATACTACTGAACTGTGTGACAGGAAACAGGAGGGGGACGCAGGTTACACACTGGAACATCTTATATCACCACCACCACCACCAACTCCACCCCCCCCCCCCCCAACCCCTTTCCCCTTTATACTGGCCATCTCCCCTCTCAGTCCTGATGCAGGGTTTTGACCCAAAATGTCAACAGTTCCTTAACACCGCGCGCCCCCACCCCCCCCCCCCCCCCGGCTAATTCACCCCACCCACCCCGTCAGTAGGTTGCAGATTTTATTTTCACATTTTGTTTTCTTATTAACATTAAAATCACACTACGCAATCACATTTTTATTTATTGTTATTTTTGATGATTTCCCTTGTACCCTTAGGTGAAATACAAGGGAAATCATTCAAAAGTTGCAATGACAAAATGGTACTGCCCGGAGGGGAGGTCAGGCTCAGGATTTCAATGAGGAAACATCCCTGTGCTGAGATCCTACAGCTGCTGTCAGTCTGAAGCACCGAGATCGAGCACTGATGGTATCAATACCTCCCCGACTGCAAAACCAAGCCAGGAAGATCGTGGACGTCAATTCGGATTCTTTGCACATGCCTCAATTCCACTTGTCCACAATCTACTAATCTCAGCCTTGGTGAAGCAGCCACAGCTTCCGAGGTAGAGAATTTCACAAATTTCTAATCTACTAAATGATTAGATCAGGAAATTTAATTCTATTATCTTTGAATCCTTCCACTGCAGTTACTGTGCTGTTGTTATACAATCACGGTGAGATCCAACTAATAGCTACATGAAGGCTTTCTTTACGTATGTGAAGAGCAGAAGGATGACGAGAGTAAAGGTAGGACCAATTAGAGACAAAGGTGGGAAGATGTGCCTGGAAGCTGTGGAAGTGGGTGAGGTTCTCAATGAAAACTTCTCTTCAGTATTCACCAAGGAGATGGGCCTTGATGATGCTGGGAACAGTGTCGGTAAGGTTAATGTTCTGGAGCATGTAGATATCAAGAGGGAGGATGTGCTGGAGCTGTTAGAAAATATTAGCACAGATAAGTCCCTGGGGCCTGACGGAATATTACCCAGGCTGCTCTGCGAGGCGAGGAAAGAGATTGCTGAGCCGTTGGCTAAGATCTTTGAGTCTTCGTTGTCCACGGGAATGTTACCAGCGGATTGGAGGGTGGTGAATGTTGTCCCCTTATTCAAAAAAAGGTAGTAGGGAAAGTCCAGGGAATTACAGACCAGTGAGCCTTACGTCTGTGGTGGGGAAGCTGTTGGAAAGGTGTCTAAGAGATAGGATCTATAAGCATTTAGAGAATCATGGACTGATTAGGGACAGCCAGCATGGCTTTGTGAAGGGAAGATCTTGCCTCACAAGCCTGATAGGGTTCTTTGAGGAGGTGACCAGGAAGATTGATGCAGTGGATGTGGTCTACATGGATTTTAGTAAGGTGTTTGACAAGGTTCCACATGGTAGGCTTCTTCAGAAGGTCAGAGGCTAAAGGATCGAGGGAAGCTTGGCCGTGTGGATTCAGAATTGGCTTGCCTGTAGAAAGCAGAGGGTTGTGGTGGAGGGAGTGCATTCGGATTGGAGGGCTGTGACTAGTGGTGTCCCACAGGGATCAGTTCTGGAACCTCTGCTTTTTGTGATATTTATTAATGACTTAGATGAGGGGGTGGAAGGCTGGGTTAACAAGTTTGCAGACGACACAACGATCGGTGGTGTTGTGGATAGTGTGGAGGGCTGTCGAAGCTTACAGAGGGATATTGATAGGATGCAGAGCTGGGCTGAGAAGTGGCAGATGGAGTTCAATCTGGAGAAGTGTGAGGTGGCACACTTTGGAAGGACTAACTCCAAGTCAGAGTACAAGGTTAATGGCAGGATTCTGGGCAGTGTGGAGGAGCAGAGGGATCTGGGGGTTCATATCCACAGATCACTGAAAGTTGCCTCACAGGTGGATAGGGTAGTTAAGAAAGTTTATGGGGTGTTAGCTTTCATAAGTTGTGGGATCGATTTTAAGAGCCGCGAGGTAATGATGCAGCTGTATAAAAGTCTGGTTAGACCACACTTGGAGTACTGTGTCCAGTTCTGGTCGCCTCATTATAGGAAGGATGTGGAAGCATTGGAAAGGGTGCAGAGGAGATTCACCAGGATGCTGCCTGGTTTAGAGAGTATGCATTATGAGGAGAGACTAAGGGAGCCAGGGCTTTACTCTTTGGAGAGGAGGAGGATGAGGGGAGACATAATAGGGGTCTACAAAATATTAAGAGGAATAGATAGAGTGGACAGCCAGCGCCTCTTTTCCGGGGCACCAATGCTCAATACAAGAGGGCATGGCTTTAAGATAATGGGTAGGAAGTTCAAGGGAGATATCAGAGGGAGGATTTTTTTTTACCCAGAGTGGTTGGGGCATGGAATGCGCTGCCTGGGGTGGTGGTGGAGGCAGGTACATTGGTCAAGTTCAAGAGATTGTTAGATAAGCATATGGAGGGGGATATGTGAGAGGAAGGGGTTAGATAGAGATAGGTGTGGTTTAAAGGTCGGCACAGCATGGTGGGCCAAAGGGCCTGTATTGTGCTGTATTTTTCTATGGTTCTATGAAACAATCACAAAACATGCGATTGTTCAGCAAGTTCAATGAAGCAATTAGTTATAGTGGGGTTGGCCAACACTCAAGCACATACAGAGACACAGGAGACTGCAGATCCTGAAATCTAGAGCAACACAAATTAGTTTACTGCAAACTCTTTGTAAGAGTGCTATATTCATCGACATAACAGTGCATGGGACCATACTCATTGAATCAGCTGATGCCCATTCAGATAGTTTGAAGCTAACAGGGATGACACTGATGTTGCTCCAAAGCTTGCTCTCGATTTGAAGGGTGGTTTGATCAACAGTTCTCTAACCAGCACCCCAAAAGTCACGATTCAACTAAACACAAACATTCACTTGTTGTTTGTAGGATCTCACTGTGTACAGATGATCCTTGCAATCAACTGTTTTTAATGGTGTTCAAATAATGAATGTTGTTTGATATTTGGTACATCTCACTAATTGCTTGGGAGTGATAAGAGAAGACAGATAAGACAAGATATTTATTAGTCACATGTACATCAAGACACTGAAATGCATCTTTTTGCATTACTGCGAATGTGCTGGGGGCAGCCCACAAGTGTCACCACTCTTCCAGCGCCAACATAGCATGCCCACAGCTCTTAATCTATACATCTTTGGAATGTGGGAGGAAACTGGAGTACCCGAAGGAAACCCACCCAGACATGGGGGAGAACGTACACACTCCTTACAGACAGCGGCCAGAATTGAACCCAGGTTGCTAGCGCTGCAGTAACATTACACTAACTGCTGCACTACTGTGCCATCTAAGTGATGTGTTGGAAGCAGCATATATCATTGAAAGTTTAAGCAATTTAACTTTCAGAAGTTATCGACAGCAAATTATAAAAATATACAAGTAGTAAACCACTAACACGAAGGAAAATAGGGAGCACGAGAAACCTATAAACTGCAAGTGAATAATGTTAACAAATGTTAATGTTCAGAACTAACCAGAGGATGGCAGCAAAGCATCACTTGTTATAGATGCAACCATGTAAAGGAATTTTCCCTGAAAAGCAACAGTCCGACATAAGCACCTGACTGTGCAAGGATGGAAAGAATCTTCCACACCTCCCATCCAAAGGATTCAATGTCCTTATAGGAAGTCTCCTACCCACTACCCTTCATAAAGCTCAGCTCAACGCAAGCAGAGACAACACATTCTGCAGATGCTGGAATCTGGAGCAATACACAAAAAGTGCTGGAGAAACTCAGCGGGTCAGGCAGCGTCCATGGAGGGAAATAAACAGTCGGCGTTTCGGGCCGAGACCCTTCATCAGGACTGGAAAGGAAGAAGGCAGAAGCCTGAATAAGAAGGTGGGGGGAGGGGGAGGAGTACACGAGGGCAGGGGACAGGCGAGTTCAAGTAATAGGCAAGTCCAGCCGAGAGGGGGATGGTAGGTGGGTTGGGGGGGGGGGGAAGATGTAATAAACTGAGAGGTGATGGGTAGAAGAGGCAAAGACCTGAAGAAGGAGGAATCCGGTGGGAGAGGGCGGTGGACCATGGAATAAAGGATGGGGGAGGGGAGGGGAGGAGAGGAGATGGGCAGGTCATCAAGGCAGAGGAAGGGAGCCACAGGAATAAGGGAAGACAACAGAGTTGAGGGGGGGAAGAAAAATTAGGGGTGGGGTTACCGGAAGTTAGAGAAACCAATGCTGAGGCTGTCAGCTTGGAGAGTCCCCAAGGCGGAATATGAGGTGTTGTTCACCATAAGCACTCTATTCCACATCCTGTAACCCACCAAATTCCTCAAGCATTTTCCTCAAGGGATCACTGCCACCACTGGTTCCAATGGAGCCATTTTGCTGGGTCCAGGCTCCTCAGTGAGGCCACAATTTTCACCCACGTTGTTGTTTAGAAGCTCAGGCAGCACGGTGGTGCAGCCAGAAGAGCTGCTGCCTCACAGCACCAGAGACCCAGGTTCGATCCTGGCCTTGGGTCGCTGTCTGGCTGGAGTGTGTACGCACTCCATGACCCCACAGATCTCCTCTGGATGCTCCAGCTTCCTCCCACATCCCAAAGACATGAGGGTTGATTGGCTGTTGTAAATTGCCCCCAGTGTGAGAGACTGGTAGGTGCTGGGGAAGTGGGTGGGAAGGTGGAGAGAATACACAAGATGGGTTTAGTGTACATGGGTGGTTGAGGGATGGCACAGACTCAGTGGGCCGAAGGGTCTGTTTCTGTGCTGTACATCTGAGTCTGTGAACCAGAATATGAATCAATGTCCGGTGAAGCAGAGGCCAAAGGGGCAGCTGACAGAAGAATACAAGACAACCAGAAGCAGTTTTAGGGCAGAAAGTCAAAACCTTTCCCCCACGGTCATGGGTCTCAGACAGAAGGTTCAGGTTTAAGATGAGAGGAAGGACTTTTAAAGGGAATCTGAGGGGTTGGAGGGAGTGGCTGATAATCTGGAACACACTGCTGGAGGTGGCGGAGGAATCCAGTACAATGACTGTTTAAGACAGGCGTGTGAATAGCCAAGGCATGAAAGGAGAAGCTTCTGAAGCGATGAATGTAGATGGACAGTGAAGGTCAGCCTGGAGCAAACGCCCCATTTCTGCACTGTACAACTATTGGAGAGCTGAACTAACGTTGTACGGAACACCAGCAGCAGTGCCAGATGATTGACTGATTGGTTTCCGTGTTGTGGAATTGGTGTGAAAGGTCCTCCCACAACTGCTGCTCTGTTGTACGGGACGTTTTACCAGGGATTCTCCTGGTCACGTGGAGCTCCGATGACAACTGTTGCATTTGGTAAGGTGTGGACCTCATGATGAGGGAGGGGAAGGTAAAGTGAGAAAGTGAATCATCTGTGTCCCATTTGGGGACCCACCCTCAGCTGGAGTGTGGTCTGTGGTCTGGGACACTGAGGGAGCAGTTCACAGCAAACAGTGAACTCATCAGCACAGCACAGGAAAGCCTCAACTTCCCAAAGTTCTCAATCACTTGGCTTTATTCTCAAGCACATTTGGCTTATCCTGTTCACTTTTACTTAGGAAACAAATCAGTCCACTGGCTCCGTAACAAGAGGACATTCATTCAGTTTTACCCACTGACAACCAGTTACCGTCTGGTGTTTGCCATTCCATTTCTCCAGGAATGACACACACACACACACGATGAGACGATGCAGGTTTGCTGTTCCAAAAGGGTTTGTAGCAAACTGCAACCTTCTGAATAAATAGGCCCGCCTTTAGTGAGGTTGTTGAACTGCGGCTTTCTATTCCACAGCACTCCCCAGAGTGCACAGCTTTCCAAAGCTTTGTAGATGAGGAAAGAGCAGTGGGGCGGAGTTGTGAAGGTCCGTGACAGGGCAGCTGCAAGTTATGGGACACTCATTTCTGTCACGTCTTTGCACCAGTTTTAATCCCCTAATTCTGATGTGAGGAACATGTGCTTGTGGTAACAGCTCTTCCCCACATAAACACTGGATGTAATCGAAAGCCAGAGGTGGGGTCTGCCTGGGAAGGTTCAGCTCCTGAAATTTGATGCCACACGTCACAGCCGAAACATTCACTTCATTCACCACCAGCACACAGCAGCTGCAGTGTGCACCATCGACAAAACCCACTGCCGTTCCTCATCTTGGCTACTCTCTCAGCACCCCCCAACTCACTGGTACCTGGAAACACCAGCACCTGCAGGTTCCCCAAGTCACACACACAACCCCGACTTGGAAGTGCATCACCGGTGTTCTCTTGTTGCTGGGCCCTACTCTGGGAACTCACCACCACTTTCCCTATTGCACCCAAGGATGACTATCTGAAGGTGCTGGGGATCTGGTTCGGAGGGGCTGGGGCGGGCAACAAAAATTGGCGGGAGCGGATTGGGAAGGTGAAGCAGAAACTGGGACTGTGGGAACGGCGCTCCCTATCGATAACTGGGAAGAACCTGGTCATCAGGTGTGAGGTGCTCTCAGGGCTGCTGTACTTGGCGCAGGTGTGGCCTGTTCCTCGCTCCTCTGGCTTGGGAATCACCCGCACCACCTTCCGGTTCATCTGGGGATCCAAGATGGAGTGGGTCCAACGGGTCACCGTGCACAAGTCCCTGGACAATGGGAGTAAAGGTGTCCCCAATGTCGCCCTCATCCTGATGACCACCTTCGTCTGTGGCTGCATCAGGCTGTGTGTGGAACCCAAGTACGTGGGCACCAAGTGTCACTACGCACCGAGGTTCTACCTGTCCCGGCTGTTGCGAAGGATGGGCCTGGCCCCGTGGCCCCACGGCGTCCCAGTCAGCTGGACGCTGCCGCACTACCTGTCCTTTGAGGAAAAGTTCTTCCAGACCAATACCTTTGACCACAAGTCCATCAGGAAGTGGTCAGCACGGAACATCCTGCAGGCACTGCAGGAGAAGGACTCGGTGGATACTGTGGGGTGGTTCCGAGCAGACTGTCCAGACCATCTGGCAGAATGTCTCATCGCCAGAACTCACCGACAAGCACCAAGACCTCACTTGGCTGGCAGTGAGAGGGGCCCTCCCAGTCAGATCCTTCCTTATGGTTGGAACCTCACTCCCAGTGTGCACTGCCCCTGGGAGGACTGCGCTGGGGATGAGACGGTCATCCACCTCTTTGCGGGCTGTAGGGTTGCGAGGAGGGTGTGGTGAAAGATGCAAGGATCCTTGTCACAGTTCATCCCCAGCAGCAGCGTAACAGAGGATTCTCTGATCTACGGGCTGTTCCTGGGGACACACAGAGACGGACATCAACTGCTGCTAGGTGGTCATCAACTCGGTGAAAGATACTCTTTGGTCTGCCCGAAACTTGTTGGTCTCCCAGCACTGCGAGATGTCCGTAGGGGAATGCTGCCGGCTGGCACATTCCAGGCTGCAGGAGTATGTGCTGAGGGACACACTGAAGCTGGGTGCAGCCAACGCAAGGCTCGGTGGGGAAGGACTACAGTTTAGGGTTCTTCTGCCACTGGAGAGGGAGGGGTGGGGTCAGGGAGAAAGCCCCTAAATATTGTAAATATGGGACCGGGTAGTTTCCAGGGAGCCACGTGTGGCATCGGTGCTTTTTTTCCCCCTACATAAAGGGGTAACACTAATGAATGATCTGTACAAGAATGGAAAGGCTTGCACTGTTTTGTGATTGTATATAGTTTGTCTTTTATTATGAATAAAGTTTATTTTGTTAATAAAGAGGGCCGAGGTTCCAGGAAAAAAAAATAAATGCTGCCCTTGTCAGCTCCACCCAGATCTCCACCCCCCCCAAAAAAGGGAAGTGCATTTGTGGGTTAAACCATGTGTAAACCAGGTTGACCATGAGAGCAGGCTGACCTCAGGGAAAGCTGCCTGTTCAAAGAACTTATTGCCCATGTCAGGCTTCTGTGCTGGCTATCAGCACCAAGCCATTGTACCGTGGTAGTGTGACGCACAGCACCCCTCGTACTAACCAGTTTGATACAAAACTCCAATTGCAAAGCCATTGGTTTCCTGTAGCTGAATCTTGAACTGAATGTCATTAACTTTGCCAGAAGCAATGAGCTGGCTGATGAAGTTGGAGTAGATGAAGATGATATTTGCCTTTGTTACCGTAGTGGGGGATTGGTGGAGGGGAACCACCGGTTACAGAACCAGCCTGTTTCGTTTTTAACCATTTATATCCTCTTCATGAGGAAGATTTTATCCCAGGAAACGCCAGTTAAGATTTATTACCAAGTTGCTCCTTGCACCAATATGCAAGATCTGCATTGTGTGTTACAGAGTGTACAGTAGGTTCAGTGTGTGAAGCCACCATCAAATGGGCAGGACAACTGCAGACCAGAGGGTCCCAGGTACATTCTCCGCTGTGCTGGTTCAGTGAATCACAGGGGGTTCCTCAGCAAAGCTGCAATCAGTGTCCCTGGGTCTGAGAGAGAAAATTCAACCCAGATCTAATGACACCTACTTGAAGGTGCCAGTCATGAAAAAACATCTCCTGCAATGTAGGGTTGATGAAACCTTCCTCATCCACAAGAGCTCAATGGGCTGACAAGGTCAGTGCTGTGCCAAAACCCAGATGTACCAGACAAGCACAAGCTCTTGCAACTGAGTCAAAGGATTCACAACAGCAGGGAGTTGGTTTGCGAGATACCACCAAAACAATTGTCCCTTGCAGATCCGAACCGTGATCCTTGGAGTTCACATTGCTGGTACATTCATTAATATTCCCTTTCAAATGTTAAGAGTGGCTTAAGAGGGAGAGGAAGTTATTACTGCCAATCAGAACGATTGCATTGGTTGTCTTACAGGGTGAACAGTATGGATTTATAGAGTGACCTCAGGTTTACAACAGAAATACAAATCATTCAGGTCAACTGGTGTATGTGTAGATATTATAGAGTGACTCAGGTTTACAACAGAAATAAGTCACAGATCAGTTGGTGTATCTGTACAAATTACTGCAGGGTGTGACAGTTGAAGTGATGAAATTTGGTCTGAAACTCATGTGCACATCTAAACAATCTCCACCTGCCATTGTTCTGCCTATTTTACCAACTGATCAACAACTTATGTAGGAGTATCCTCCTCACCAACACAACTTTCATGTCATCTGCAAGCTCACCAATCATACCTCTTGTACATTAATGATTAAATGAATATGATAAACAGTCAGGGCCCCACACCAACCCATGATACACTTCTGGTCAAATACTTCCAATCACAAAAGTGATCCTCCACCAATACCGTCCATCTATCACTCACCCAGCATTCAATTCAATTTACTAACTTGTCTTGGATCTCAAGAACCAGCCTCCTGTGTGGGATCTTGTCAAAGGCCTTACTGAAGTCTATGTTCACTCCATTAACTGCACTGCCCTCAACATATTTTATTACATCGCCAAAAAAAATTAGTCAGACAGGGTCAGCCCCTAACAAAGCCATGCTGACCATCTCCAGTAGGATCCTACCTTTTCAAAAGTGGCCTAATCCTGGCCCACAGGTCTTGTTGCAACAACATCACCAGTGATGTTGGACTCACATACTCATGGTCACCCAACCTATTACTGCTGCCCTTCAATAACAGAATCTCATTTGGTTTTCCACTGTTAACTGCCACCTCACCTGTGGGCAGTGAAGATTTGAAAACCTGTGTCAAGATACCAGTAATCTCCTCCCGAGCCTTCTGTAACAACCTGGGATACACCTCATCAGGCCTAGGGATTTTGCCACTTTTTAAAAAAATGCTTGATATTAAAGAAAATTCTAAAATGCTCCAGAATTTCACTCCCCCCTTCCTTGTATTCTCCATCTACAGTGCCCTCCTCAGTGAGGACACACAAACTGTTCCTTTACCACATCATGAATGCCCTTGACACCACACATAGATTGCCACTTTTGTCCTTAATGGGGCCAACTCCCTCTGGTTAGCTGCTTGCCCCAAACAAAAACCCCTCAGGACTTTTCTTAAACCCTGCCTGCCAGCAATATTTCCTGCCCCCTCTATGAAGTTTTAAAACAAAAAGACCCATTTCTCTCCCCACCCCATTATACTCAATGGTCCTGAAGGACCTTTTCTGTTCTCTACACCCATTATGTGGTTGTATTTTTTTAAAAAAGACCTTTACCCAGCCTTTGATAGCCCTTGATTTCCAGGGCTCCCTGGATCTGCTCTCATTTCATCTTGACGAGAACACCTTGGCCCTCAAACTCTCCTCTTTCCCATTTGAAGATTTTCCCCACTTGGTTGTAGACCTGCCTGCACATTGCCACTTCCCATCTACTTTTGCCAGGAACAACACCCAAGGTGCTGGAGGAACTCAGCAGGTCAGGCAGCATCTGTGGAGGGAAATGGACATTTCAGGTAGAGATCCTTCATGTGGACTGAAGCAGAGGGGTAGTAATACTGAGTAGCTCCCCTCCATCTTGCCTGACCCACTGACTTCCTCCAGCATCTTGGGTGTTGCTCCACATTCCAGCATCTGCAGTCACTTCTTCTGCCAGATCCTGCCTTGAAATTCAAGCCAGCCTTCTCCCCAGTCTCAGATGGTAATCTGCAGATCACCCTCATCCTTCACCATAAGGACTTTAAAACTTTGTTCCAATGCCACAAACATGACTGCTGCTACTTCTCCCTCAGCAACCATTCCTCCCCCCACCACAGTCCGACATGGGCTGTCTGTTTGAGAGAGGCATGGCCACAGGGAACTCTTGCACTACATGCCATCACCCACTACACCACCCATTGCTTTTCTGTAACTGGAGTGACCAGCTCACTAAACACTCTATCCACAATGGTCCTCACTATCACAGACAAACTAGAGTGGATCCAAATGCAGCTCCAACTCAGTCAATCAGGAGCTGCAGTTAGAGACATTTCCTGCATACTAGGTTGCCAAGGACACCAGGAGTATCCCCAATTTCCCAGATAGGGAAAAGGAGCATACCACAGAGATAAGTTCTTCTGCCATGAATTACTCTTCAATTACCTTAATACCCCAAATTGAAGGGACTAACTAATTAAGGCAGGGACTATATGCCACTCTGAGCACATCACAACCTGAAGTCTCTACTTTCACTTAAAGAATTAAAATAGTTTTAAAAAAGTAGAAATACCCACCTCATGTTACTCACCAAAGACCCCCTCACCCTGTGCCCACTGGCTTCTCTTTCATTTAAAAGTCACACAGTGTGCTTTCTCTGCCTGGCCTTTTATACACTCAAGTAGCAAGCGACCAGTCAGCTGAAATAGATTGGGCTCAATTGAAAAGGTGATAATTACAAAAGGGAGCCCCTTATTTACCCAACACTGCAAGCACCAGCTCACAGCTGCTGGCCTACAAGGAATTAACTGCAATAGCTTTGACTACTAGCTTTGAGTGGATATGTTACCACTCTCTCACCAAAGCCCACACTCTGCTGCACTGCACTGCTTTTTCAACAGAAAAATGACAGTGAGGGAAATGGATATTGTGCTGTTTGTTTAGTCAGGGAATGGAGGGTTAAAAGATGCCAAGCACTGTCACTGTAGAACCGGGAGAGCACTCTGTAATGTTGCTATTATTGAGCTATATTAGTGCATTTAGTTTTTAACAATACTGTGTGCATTTCGTCTTTAAGATTGAATGTAGCGCAGATGGCAGCTTGGATTTGGTAATGCAGAATGCCGCATTTTGTGCTACATTGTGCATCACTGAATTTGTTTAATTAATCACACCTATCAAGAACTTGCTGGTCACAGAGCCCTGCACCATTTGTGTCCACAGTAAACAGCACTTGTAGATTGAAGATAAAGATACTGGGTTGTTGGCAGCTGAGGAATTGTCACCAGAGCAGGTTCGACATTGATGGACAAACCACCTGGAGCAAGAGGCCCCCACCCGGGGAGCAAGCCCCTCCATTACACACGTGCTTAAATATTCAGTCCAAGGCACTTCCGGTGCACCAACCAGTGTTGTACGTAATGCACAGGACAGACTGGAAGTCACAAACTAGAGGTGGAATCAGGACATCCTTGCTTTAAGGAATTGTTATCATGGCTTCCCTCCTTCGAAGAAACACAAAACTCGATGAGCACGTTGCGCAGATGGACAGGGAGATGGAGATTAGGGAGAGGGATTGGTGCCTGAGTGGGCAGGGTCATGGTAGAAGTGTGGAGGAGGTGGGAAATGCTGACAGGAAGGAGGTTAATGGTGCAGGGGTCTCTTGGAGGAGAGCCGTCTGAATCTGGAGCGAGGTTAAATGTGCCCAGTGATTCCTGGAAACCCCTAAACCCCTACGGTCAGCCATCTGATCCACAGATTGAGGGGTCTGTGAAGTACTGACCACCCATCCCATTCACAGAGGCTTCAGTTTACGCAGAGACCTCGTGGCTCCAACCCTTTTCCAGTAAGAAAAATTTCTGGGAGGATCCATTGAACTTAACAATGATATCCCAGGGAACATTTAAATCACAATCATTCACTGCTGTCAGTTTTATGCACTCTTCACTTTATTCAGAGTTGTAGCTGGTAAACTTTGCACCCAATTTCTATTGTTATATCATTAAAATACGCCATGCACGTCAATGACATCATCACATAGAATGGCGTTTGGATCCTGTGTCCTGCCTTCAACTTCCCAATGGGCAGGACAGCTGCTGCAAATCAGCTCAAACACTTCAAAACAGGTGCGATTTACTCTTTAGGAAACTGCACCGATGGGACCATTGGGTTGGCAATGTGAGGGTAGGGTAGCCCTGGGCACCCCTGGTCTACATTGTCCACACCAACCTGAGAGCAAACACAGCTCACGCCTGGTGATGTCTCTTCTCCAATTGGGTCTTCAAGCTGAAACAGTGGCTCTGTTTCCCTCTCCACAGATGCTGCCTGACCTGCTGACTGTTTCCAACATTCTCTGTTTTGGATACAATGGAAGGAGAGACAGGACATGGAATGTTATGCCTGAAATTAGTCCACATGGAAAACTAATCTTTACCCCAGTGCGTGATGTTGCTTCATCTATTTCTCTAAATGTTACACTTCAACAAACAGTGTCGGTGGTTCCGACATTATGTATGAGTTGCGGGAAGAGGAATTGATGTTACAACCACACAGGTACGTCAGGGCTCAGTGCTGCATCCAGAGCTCTGAGCATGGATCCTGTGCTAATCCCTTCCCATTGTGTTATCAGCTCTGGAATTTCATTTTCCTGGAAAAATGAGTCATTACAAGAAAATAGACTTGAAGAACAAAGGTCATCCAAGGGAGAGTTGGAACAAAATCCAACGCAGAGTTCAAACCAAGTCAATTATCTGACAGTAAAAAGCAAGTCAACTGCAGGGCTGGTGACTGGAGGGGGTGGGTCCAGCTCATTATTGTGTGCAGACCAAATGGACTCCATGATGAGTTTCAAAGAAGGAATTTGTCAATGATGCTCTTTGAATTGTGAGTGAATCACCGTCAGCTGCATGAAAAGTTGCAGAGAGGTGGGGGCAGTGGTCCCTGCAGCGATCAGGTCGGAAGGCAAGTATCCTCATGGGCTGGGCCGGAGGATCAGCCTACATTGGCAGCAGTCTGCTCAAACAGCTCATAGAATGGGTGGTTCAAGGGAAACCAATTGGTTGTGAATGTAACATTTACAGGATGTGACCATCATGGTCTTCACAACACTCGCCCCAGACTGAAAGGTCTCCAAGATCTGTCAGAGGGCAGTTAAAAGTTAACCACATTGATCGGAATGGATTCCCAGCTCGGGCAGACTAGATAAGGATGGGAGATTTGTGTCTTGGTGAAGCTGTGGACTTCCCAGGTGAGCTCTGGCAACTATCCAGTAGTTTTGTGCTCATCATTACAGGTCCCAGCTTTGTGGTCCAGGTTTACTTCAATACTTGAATTTAAATTAGTGGGATTCAACCTCATATCTCTGGATAAATGTTCTAGATCTCTGGATACTAATCCAGTTGGTTCATCTATATCCTCTTTTGCAGCTGCTATAAGATAAGGCATAAAGCAAACAAGTTGGCAGAGTTCTGTTATGAGACATTAGGGTGATGCATGAGTCCACTGTGTGTGGGGAATCTCCTGCTATATGTATACTTAGCTCTGGTGAGCAAGTGCCCACGAGGTAGTTTATTGGTGCACACATACCCTGTGAGGTGTACTGTGTGTAACTGAGGGAACGTTTGCTGATGTTATCATATAACGTGAATGATGCATCGCTTTGGCCCCCAGTATTCCAGGCAGGTATTGATTACCCCTCTTGCTAGAGCGTAAAAGACAATGATAAGCGTAACATGAAGGAGTTGAGAGAGACAGCAAGAGTATCGCAGTTGAACAGGTCCTTACTGTGGAGCTTTGGATGTGGAGATGAATCTATAAACAATGCCAGTGCCTGAGTAAGAGATTGTCAGTAGTTGTTGCTTGCTCATATACGTTGCAACCAGGAGCAATATCTTCCAGGATGAGGAGAGGGAACTTATCTTACGAACTTCTCTCTTCCAGGCTGGTAAATATTTCCCAGCAAAAATCTCTTCCAAATAGATTTTAGCACAGGAGATTTACTGTGGATTTGCACCTGCCAGGATGTCCTTTACACTTCACTGAGGAAGCATTAGATGAGATAATACTGGCTGGTAGCAAATTGAATGAGATTTCAACAGCCATTAAAAGGTGGCTGAAGTGAAGGCTGGGAGAGGGGCAGCTGTAAATTCTACTGGTCTTCAGGCTTGGTTGTTAGCCTTGGACAGTTGGAGAATTCTTACTTCAAAATCATTCTGAAGTGGGTTCAAGCTCTCCTCCTGGGCTGTTGGAGGCCTTCCCTTGGAGATGAGATATTGCAACAAAACCCCCACCTTTCCAGTCAGTTCGACATGACGTTACTGATCATTTTGATGAAGGTTCTCCAATATGCTGGCTAACATTTATCACTGAGGAACCAATAGGTTGAACCACCTGGTCATTTCTTTCTCATTGATGCTTTTGGAACTTTGTTGTATGCAAGCGAGTCACTGCACCTCCATATATTACCATGGCAACGACTCACCCCAATTATGTCATTATCTGTGAAGTGATTGGCAATGGTCGAAAATGAAGAAAGGAGAACATTTTTCCTTTCTTGATCCACTAAAACATTCAATAATTATTGTCAAATTGTTGAGAAAGAATTTGATTTCCCATCAAAGGCATCTCCCAATTTTGAAAGTTTGTTTTTAACGTTTTGGGGGTGTTGAAACTTCCCAGAGAAATGTTGTCCATTCACCCTGTCCACACCAATTGCCCTGAGACAGAACCCAATGGGACGGAAAGACCTTGTTGAGGTCCAGGGTCCAGGTAAAGGACTCAGAAATGTTCTGGAGATATTTGCTATGTCAGCACTGAAAAGCTGAATGCTCATTTACCTCCTTCAGCCCCGTGATATCCACCACCGAAAGGGGTCACTGGAACATCATCACTACCACTTGATCAGACTCTGCAATTCCTTCATCAGCACAGGATTCAAATCCTGGAATTTCCTGTCCCACCTGATTGTTGCAGCAGAGTCAACACTTCTTCAGCTCAGCGAAAGATAGACAGAAACGTCCCGAGAAAACAAAGGCAGAAGCAAGTTTATCGGGAGATTTCTCTCCTATCTCAAAAGCCAATGAATGTGTCTGTAGCTCGAGTCTGTCAAATTGATCAAGGAGGCCTCTGTCCCATTTCTGAGAGCAAGACATTGGGTGGAAGAACAATAAATAACGTTGTGTCAGTGGCCCATTAGTGTATCACAGACTTGCAGATTCTGTTCTATCTCAGGCTGGAACATGGCCAATGGTGAGCTCGAGGGTTGGGAACACATTCTCGCTGAATTTTCAATGGTTCCAAGAGCAGAAGTTCTAGCTGATGGGCGTGGAGGGGATGACGTGGTGTGGAAGTGGTGGTTGGGGACGGAGGCAACGGGGAGTTTTCTCCTTCAGCACACTCTCTCTGCTCTTCTCAAAGGCCTTCGTGTGGGCATGATTGGTCGAATCCCATGTTGTCCCCCAAACTGACATACTTCTGATTCATGGCTGGCATGCCATCATGTTCTTAGAGTCATTGAATGTTACGCTGACATCATAAGGGCAGTACTGAAGGGTCAAAACAACTGCATTGAATTCAACCAGACCAGCCTACTCCCTCTCTCACTGGGAGGGGTACAGCTTTTCACACGGGGTGCTCAGTAGAACCAAACTCAGGTTTTTTTTAAGCCTTCAAAGACAAGCTAGTTTCTTTACATAGTTTTGTGGTTGGTAACTGGTTAAACCCTGTCTACGAGATAACAATCTTCCATTTAGTGAAAACACTAGCTGCACTCAACAAGGAGAAGCCCCGTGGATTGAGAAAGTTTGGTCAAGTTAAGAAATGAATGTTTGCTCTGGCCAGACTCCCAGGAGCAGTAGATATGAGAGTTTATTTGCCTGAACCAGACCCTCACCGCTGAGGGGAGGCAGAGGCCACAGGCATACAGTTTGAGCATTTTATTCAGTTGCTACATCATTAGATTACATCAGTGATTGAAAAATACTTTGATGCACTGCTGTCCTATGGAAAAAAACAGAAGTCTTGTTTGTACAAACACCGTGTTTTGGTGCTAACTTACAAAGTTCTGAAGATCGTCAAATAGAAATGGGATGAGGTAGTCTGCTGGAAATCTGAGATCCACTTTCCACCTCCCGGGACATAAGGATGGGGACGTAGAGTCAGCTGATGGAGCAGCTCCGTGCTGTCAATTCTGGTTCTGCCCAGATTAATGTGACTTGAAGCAGGAGTTTGTGTGAGGACAAGAGAAGTGTGAAAGCTCTTCAGGTCAGCGTTGCCTTGATCCACATGGAATGACAGAAGCTGTTTCAAACAGCAAATTAGATTATTTTTACAACACAAAGAAAATGGTGAGAAAGCTGAAACAGATTCGGGACATTAATAGCCTCATAGAAACAAAAATTATGGAGCAACAAATAATCTGCTGGAAGAACTCAGCAAGTCAAGTCAGTCCCGATGCAGGGTTTCGACCCGAAGCATCGACAGTTCCTTTCCCCCCCCACAGGTGCTGCTCGACCTGCTGAGTTCCTCCAGCAGATTGTTTGTTGGAGAAACAAAGGACTGCCGATGCTGGAATCGAGATGAAAAACACGATGATGCTGGAGGAACTCAGCAGGCCAGGCAGCATCCGTGGAGAAAAGGCAGCCAACGTTTCAGGTCAGGACCTTTCTGCAGGATCAAGATAGGAAAAGGGGAAGCCCAAAATATAGCAGTGGTAGGTGGACAAAAGAGGGGAGGCGGGGTGGGCACAGGGAGGTGATATGTAGATGCGGGTAAGAGATGGTGATGGGCAGGAGCGGGGAGGAGGGGAGAGCAGATCCACTGGGTGGGGGGGTCAAAGGAGGGAAAAAGGGTAAAAAAAGAGACAGAGGCTGGGAAAGGGAAGAAGAGAAGTAACGGGGTGGGGGGTGGGGGGGGCCGTGGGGAAGAAGGGTGGGGATTACTTAAAGTGGGGGAATCCAATGTTCATGCCGTTAAACTGCAAGGTTCCGAGACTGAAAATGAGGTGCTGTTCCTCCAGTGTTCCATCACACTGCCACGTTGGTGCTGGAAAAGCTCCGGGGTATCAGCACGTGGGTCATCTGACAGCTTACAGCAAGGACAAAGTAGAGTAGTCAAGATATGGAAACATCAAACGTATCTCAATGTGACAGTCGTTATGAAGATGAGGAGCTGGATCTGAGATAAATCTTTGAGTAAGAATCTAGTCTGATGGAGCAGTGATCAAACTCGAGATTGTGGTGTAGTTGGTTTATCTGGCGCAACTGAGGGGTAGAAGAATCATCTTATTGGCACTTCTGACTGAACAAGGTTGTCAGAACATGTTCCCTGTGTCAATTTTGCTTCTGTTTCCAATCACCTTCATTCTGTGTCCCCTAGTTGTTGACCCCTCTGCCAATGGGAACAGTTTCTCTCGGTCTACCCCACTTATCACCTTTGTGTTTTTAAGTATCAGTATTCCTGGTAATTTCCACCTCCACAGCTGTAAAATCTTTTGTTTATGGGACTAATTTGGCAAGCTGCATTTATACAACCTATGTTTTATATTGATCCTGTTCATATGGAACTGATAGGACAGGGGTTTCAGCAGCTCAGACACCAGGGAAAGGAGAGTGGTTTTGATGAATATAATTATCTCTTGAATTTGAACATGAAAGAATATATTAACAAATTTAGCAAAGATATTGATTTGCTCAAACCAAAAGTTCATTCTAAAATAGCTAGATGATCTTGATACAACTAGCAAATACTGTGGTAGTTAAAGCAAGGACAAAGTAGAGTGGGCGAGATATGGAAACATCAAACGTATCTCATGGTGACAGTCGTTATGAAATTGAGGAACTAGATCTGAGATAAATCATTGGGTAAGAATCTAGTCTGATGGAGCAGTGATCAAACCAGAGAATGTGGTGAGTTGGTTTATCTGGCAGTGCAGAGCATCTGAGGGCTAGATGAAGAAAAGGAAGTTAATAGCAGAAGTTGGATTAAAAGTGACTGGTTCACTGAGGAGTCAAATCATCGGTCACTTGGGGATGAACTCCTGTAACCAGACCTGCAATAAGGAGATATTTGAATCAAAGTAAAGCAACATTAAAGGGGGCAGGAAACTGTACTCCAAAGGCAGTTTTCTGGACTTCAGCTCAGCGATAATGACCAAGCCTCATCAAGGGTCTCAACCTGAAATGCTGACTGTCCATTTCCTTGCCCGACTCACTGCATTCCTCCAGCAGTTTGTTCTTTGCTCCAGATTCCAGCATCTGCAGTCTCCTGTGTCTCCAAGCTTCGTATCCCCAGGCATCCATTGAAACTGAGGGGTTTTTGTATGAAATTTTAAAATAGACATGAGCCAAAGGAAGTACAGGCTGCTTCAAAAGTTCCAAAAGGAATTGAACGTTGTGCAATCATTAACAAATGTTCTCAGTCATGACCTTATAATGGAAGGAAGGTCATTGATGAAACAGCTGAAGATGGTTGGGTCTAGGACACTGCCTGAGGAATTCATGCAGTGGTGGTCTCGGGCTGGGATGATTGGCATTTTCCTTCGCGCGGGCTGAGACCCCAGCCACTGGAGTGCTGTGGGTTGTTTTACATTGTCTTCAATTGTACCAGGGCACCTTGATGCCATCCTCGGTCAATTGCTGCCTGAACTTCCTCCCATCTCTGAAATTCACTCATTGGTCAAAGTCTGTGGTGGGGTCTGGAGTAAAATGAAAACTCAGAATGGGCATTGGTGAGCAGGGTAGTGGTGAACAGGTTGGTGGTGAACAGGTTGGTGGTGAACAGATTGATGGTGAGCAGGTTGATTGTGAGCAGGTTGGTGGGGAGCAGATTGATGGTGAGTAGGTTGGTGGTGAGCAGGTTGGTGGTGAACAGATTGATGGTGAGCAGGTTGATGGGGAGCAGATTGATAGTGAGCAGTTTGGTGGTGAGCAGGTTGATGGTGAACAGATTGATGGTGAGCAGGTTGGTGGGGAGCAGATTGATGGTGAGCTGGTTGGTGGTGAACAGTTTGGTGGGGAGCAGGTTGATTGTGAGCAGGTTGGTGGGGAGCAGGTTGGTGGTGAACAGTTCGATGGTGAGGGGGTTGATTGTGAGCAGGTTGGTGGGGAGCAGGTGCTGTCTGATCACAGTGATCATTTCCATGGCTTTGCTGAAAGTTGGGTGGTGATTAGCCAGACTGAATTTGTCCTTTATCTGTAAGGGAAAAGGCTGGGAGATGTTCCACATTGTCGAGTAGCTGCCAGTACCACAACAGGCTGGCTAAATGTTCAGGTCTGGTCTGGTCCTGCAGCCTTTGCTGTATGCAGGACTCTCAGCTGTTTCTTGATATCATGTGGAGCAAACTGAATTGGGTGAAGGTTGACTTCTCTGACAGTGGGGATCCCCTCTCTCCCTGATGGATGAACATCTTATTGGCACTTCTGACTGAACAAGGTTGTCAGAACACGTTCCCTGTGTCAATTTTGCTTCTGTTTCCAATCACCTTCATTCTGTGTCCCCTGGTTGTTGACTCCTCTGCCAATGGGAACAGTTTCTCTCGGTCTACCCCACTTATCACCTTTGTGTTTTCAAATATCGGTACTCCTTGTAATCTCCACCTCCACAGCTGTAAAATCTTTTGTTTATGGGACTAATTTGGCAAGCTGCATTTATACAACCTACGTTTTATATTGATCCTGTTCATATGGAACTGATAGGACAGGGGTTTCAGCAGCTCAGACACCAGGGAAAGGAGAGTGGTTTTGATGAATATAATTATCTCTTGAATTTGAACATGAAAGAATATATTAACAAATTTAGCAAAGATATTGATTTGTTCAAACCAAAAGTTCATTCTAAAATAGCTAGATGACCTTGATACAACTAGCAAATACTGTGGTAGTTAAAGCAAGGACAAAGTAGAGTGGGCGAGATATGGAAACATCAAACGTATCTCATGGTGACAGTTGTTATGAAATTGAGGAACTAGATCTGAGATAAATCATGGGTAAGAATCTAGTCTGATGGAGCAGTGATCAAACCAGAGATTGTGGTGAGTTGGTTTATCTGGCAGTGCAGAGCATCTGAGGGCTAGATGAAGAAAAGGAAGTTAATAGCAGAAGTTGGATTAAAAGTGACTGGTTCACTGAGGAGTCAAATCATCGGCCACTTGGGGATGAACTCCTGTAACCAGACCTGCAATAAGGAGATATTTGAATCAAAGTAAAGCAACATTAAAGGGGTCAGGAAACTATAGTGTAAAGGCATTTTTCTGGACTTCAGCTCAGTGATAATGACCAACAGTCACGGCTCTGTGAAGACTGTAGTGCAGAATGCCATTGACCTGTCACCGGCTTGCTAAAGAGAGATTCCATTATGTATGTCAATCCAGAGGGCACCACGGTGTCATTGTCTCTTGCATGCTCCTTAACCTGATCAAGAGGAGCTACAAGCAGCGTTTGGGGTGGCACACAGTGACACAGCTGGGAGAGCAGCTGTCTCACAGTTACAGCAATCTGGGTTCAATCCTGACTTTGGGGGCTGTCTGTGTGGAGTTTGCACCCTCTCCCTGTGACTGTGTTTCCCCTGGGTGCTCCAGTTTCCTTGCACATTCCTGAAACAGGGAAGTTAGTAGGCTGGAGACACAAGAGGCTGCAGATGCTGGAATCTGGAGCAACGCACAAAGTGCTGGAGGAACTCAGCGGGTCAGGCAGCATCTGTGGAGGGAAGTGGACAGTCGGCGTTTCGGGTCGAGACCCTTCATCAGGACTGGGAAGACAGAGGGGAGATAGCCGGTGTAACAAGGTGGGGGGAAGGGGTGGGGAAAGAGCTGGGGGGTGACGGGTGGATCCAGGTGAGGGGGGGGTGATAGGCAGGTGGGGGGGGGAGAGTGGGAGTGATGTCGGAAGCTGGGAGGTGATCGGTGGAAGTGACAAAGGGCTGAAGATGGAATCTGATAGGAGGGGACAGTGGACCCTGGGATAAAGGGAAGGAGGTGGGGAGGGGAACCGGAGGGAGGAACGTGTGGGTGATGGGCAGGTGGGGAGGGGGAGGGGAAAGAGAAGGGGTGACGGGGGCCGGTGGGATAAGGGTAGTTTAGTAATTTAGTAGGTTATTTGGCTGCTGTAAAATTGCCCCCAGTGTGTTGGTGACTATTAGATCGTCTGGAGTCTTATTGGCTGTGGAGGATATAATGAGATTAATGTGAATGGGTGCTTGATGCTTGACGTGGACTCTTGGGGCCTGTTTGTGTGCTCTGTGACCAACCAGCAGACCAAGAGCCTGAGGACCATGAGGACTGGTCAGAGTGGGAGGAGCAGAAAACATGAAAGCACGTACCATCTGGCCCAAGGACAGTTTCTGTCCCACTGTTATAAGACTATTGAACAGTTCCCTAGTATGATAAGATAAACTCTTGACCTCACAACATACCTCGTTATGGCCTTGCACCTTATTGTCTGCCTGCACTGCACTTTCTCTGTAACTGTAACACTTTATTCTGCATTCTGTTATTGTTTTCCCTTGTACTACCTCAATGCACTGTTGTAATGAATTGATCTGCATGGATGACATGCAATACAAGGTTTTTCACTGTACCTTGGTACATGTGACAATAATAAACCAATTTACCAATTTATATTCTTCTTCACGTCTAAAAACTAAATAACAGCAGATGCAGGAACATGTGAACACAAGAAAGCAGCAGCAGGAGTTGTCCTCAGGCCCCTAAGTCATATGATATGATCTACCTCAGGCCTTTTGTACTGGATCCCCATTATCCTGAATCGCTCGAACCCTCAAACATGTACCTGTCCCCACTTTAATTCTTCCAGTGAGCTTACCTTCACAAGGCCCTGGTGCAAACAATTTCAGAGATGCACCACTTGGAAATCTGAAAATTAACAGAGAAGGCGAGAAGTACTCAAAAAGTCAGGCAGTATCTGAGGAGAAATAACAGTGTCTCTTTGCTCCCCTCTGTCCTTGCTCTATGTACATGTCCTCCAGACAAATTAGCTGCCATAAACAAGGCTCCGGCACCATTACCCAGTCAACACCAATCTGTGATATCCATCTTCCCTTGTCTTCGTCCCATCATGTGGTTGCCCCTTGTCCTCTCCAACTCTCCCCACTCTCTGCAAGTGTAAATACTCCAGTTTCCTAAACTTTTCCAGTTCTGGACGAAGGACATGCAATCTGAAATGTTAATTCTGCTTCCTTCTCCACGGACGCTGCCTGACCTGCTGGGTATTTCAAGCCTTTTCTGATGTCACTTCATCCTCCCCTGCAGGCTGCTTTGCAAATATCTTCTCTTGGTTTAAAACACAATGAAGAATTTATCCCTTGTCCTATTCCTTAATACCTTACTACAGCCTTTCTGTATCTCCTGAGGGATCGTCCATTACTTTATGCATTTTGGAATCTGCATGCAATCCACTTCCTTGGAGGCTCTCCACTCTGTTGTCGTGAACATGCTCAGGCATGTTCTCACTTTGGCTTTCTGATCCATATCACTGGTTGAGAAGCGTAACCAGTGTAGCAAATGGTAACGGACCCCACCGTTTATTCAGCAGAATGACATGCAGAGGTTGGAGGGGAGGGGTCGGCAAGTGAAGGATTGGTCATTTTGGAGGTTAAATCATTAACAGGCCAAGTCAATGAAATCTACTCTCAATTAGCAATGAGGAAGCTTACCTGAAGCTGTTTGAAGCCATTGGGTGAATTGGCCAAAGGAAGAATTATATTGAAAATTAATAATGAGAAAATTATCATATTCCTCTCTATACCCACCAGTCAAATGTGTTTGAACTAATTTTATTCCAATCTGATTGAGGAATCAATTTTGTTTTATATTATCTCAACTGCTCATGAAGCTTTTCAGTCTGCACAGATATAAATGTCAGTGTGTGGGCAGTACTAAGGTGTGGGTCAGTGTGCGGGCAGTACTGAGGTGTAGGTCAGTGTGCGGGCAGTACTAAGGTGTGGGTCAGTGTGCGGGCAGTACTGAGATGTAGGTCAGTGTGCGGGCAGTACTAAGGTGTGGGTCAGTGTGTGGGCAGTACTGAGATGGACGTCAGTGTGCGGGCAGTACGGAGGTGTGGGTCAGTGTGCGGGCAGTACTGAGATGTAGGTCAGTGTGCGGGCAGTACTGAGGTGTGGGTCAGTGTGCGGGCAGTACTAAGGTGTGGGTCAGTGTGCGGGCAGTACTGAGGTGTGGGTCAGTGTGTGGGCAGTACTGAGGTGTGGGTCAGTGTGCGGGCAGTACTGAGGTGTGGGTCAGTGTGTGGGCAGTATGGAGGTGTGGGTCAGTGTGTGGGCAGTACTGAGATGTAGGTCAGTGTGTGGGCAGTATTGAGCTGATGTCTCAGTTTACAAGGCTCCTTGCATTCTTCAGTGTGTAAGAAGTCCCTCCTTTGGAGAATGCCTTCAGCAGGCAGTGGAGAACAGTTCCCGGAGAACAATTTGCGACGTCAGAAATCACCCTCATTCATCACTCAAACTACATCGTCGGCAGGGCAAGAATTCTCATTCATTTCCCAGCCACGTGAGCCACACCCTATTGTGTGACAATTATTTCGACTATCTCTCAGAGGCCAGCAGCGACCCACTGTGACCTTGACTCTTTTACCTTTGGCCATTCTTACAGAGCAAAGCATCACGGGGTGTGTGACAACACCAGTGGTTGCTGGAGGACTGTGGCTGATTCCTGCACACTGAAGCTGCTGTGTGCCTAACAAGGAAAGGAAGTTAAACTCTTCTTGTGAATTGAAAGTTATTTTTGGGAAAGTGAAGTGAAAGGCTACATCAGCTGGCGCTCCCTCCATCTGTTTCTCAGATGCAACCCTGGCCTGTGCTGTGTGTGGGTTTTGATGGCCCCAGCCATGCCACAGTGCTCCCTCTGTTGCTGTGGCCAGACTGTTCCCATTCCCTCTGAACCCAAGCAGATGCCAATGATGAGCGGTTGCAAGAGGGTCTCTCTCTCGTCTGGGAGAGCAGGCGGGGGCAGTGGGTGAGCACGCTGTTAGTGAAGCAGCAGTAGGAGGGGTATTATTCACCCCATGGTTGGGGGGGCAGCAACGTCCTTGTGCTTCACACCAGGGGAGCCCTCAGGGAGATGGGCCGGATAATGGTGGGGTGATCTCCAGGGACTCTGCCAGTGTCCCCTCTGTTTCAGTCTCCAGACCAGGAGCAGAGGTAACCATGGGCACAGGTGATTTCTGACACCAACCCATGCCTGCCCTGGACTTCTGAACTTCCTCAGGAAAAGGAGGGAAAGTGCAGCAGAAGGTCTGAGGTCACAGTGGAAGACCAGGCCCATTGGTCTTCCATGCAACTGCAGGCCTCCGAGACTGTCCTGTCTATCCCTCTCTTACTCTTCTGCATCTTAAAAGTAACTTGTTTTCTCATTTGAACAAGTCCTTTTACTGCTTCAACAATGCGGTTCTGATGAAGGATCTCTGACCCGAAATGTTGACTCTGTCTCCCTTCCCACAGGTTCAGCCTAACCGGCTGTGTAGTTCCAGTATTTTCTGTTTTTGTTTTATATTTCCAGCATCTGCCATTTGTTCTTATTTCCCTTTTGCTGCTTCACTTCTCCCCATCCAGGAACCCAAGTGACATTCCCTGTGTCTCTTCCAATCTAGTGCACTGCATTCAGTGCTCACACTGCAGTCTCCTCCACGCCACAGAAACCAGATCGGGTGACCACTACGCAAAGACTTCCGTTAAGTGTGAACGACTCTGAGCTCCCAGTCACCTTTGATCCTCAATGCCCCTTGCATTCTGACCTATCTGTTTGTTGTCTCTTTACTGTCCTAGTGATGTCTAATGAAGCTGGAAGAACAGCATCTCATCTTTCTCCTGGACATGTTACAGCCTTCTGGACTCAACATAACATTCAACAACTTCAGGTAACTCCCTCTCTCTGTATCAGAACTGGCCCTTTCTGCTGTCAGGTTATCCGTCTGTAGTCTTTCTCCACTGACACCACGAGGTCTGCCCGGCTGTTCCTAGAGCTCTGACATGCATTTCACATCTTTTATACATTCCTCTCTCTCTCTCTCTCTCTCTCTCTCTCTCTCTCTCTAATTGTCTTCATTAACCCGTTAATCAGATGCCTTTAACCACAGCTTATCCACCACAGCAACTCGGGCCTCATTGCCCCATCCATCTCTCCATCATTCTCTCTGGAACTTGTTTTCTCATTTGAAAATTTTTTAAAAAAGCTGAAGATGCTGGAAACACTCAACAGTTAGGACATCTGCACCTTTGCATCTGCAGTTTTTTGATTCCCATTACTTTATTACCAGCTCCATGCTCACAGTGGAACCAGGGAGAGTACAAATGCTCTGCTGTTTCCTGCATAACAACGTCGACCAAAAGTGATTCATTGTCTGTGAAGTTCAGTGGGACATTGTGAAAAGTATGAAATTCTTTCATAACGGATTAACATCTAGTTAATGCACTTAGAAGCAATATTGATTGTGATTACTGTGTTTGCGTAGCGTTGAAAAAATATTTAAAAATTCCCTTAATGATAGTCAATTGAGCAACAGGCAGTATACACATAAAGTTCCAAGGTACAGGGGCTTTCAGTTTCAGTTTATTTATTAGATTTGTGATTTGTTTGAACAGTGAGTGTTAATGATATCATCAGGGAAACTAGCTAGGATGAGGCAAGGAGCTCAGCTGTACAGCAAGGCTGGGTGAGAACAAGCCAACTCAAGAGGTGGGTGTGCCACAAGTTGATTCAATCCCTGAATGCTATCAGTGACAGGAATTTGTTGGATTTGGATTTTTACCATATCAGACAAATTCCCGTCGCTGATAGCATTCAAGAAAAGATATCCTCTATTCATAATTCAGAATCCAAGCAAATGATCTTCTTTGGTCAAATATGATGTTTCTGTTGGAACACATCATTTGTTCTCCAGAGTCATAGTCACAGAGCAATACAGCACAGATACAGGCCCTTCAGCCTAACCAGTCCATGCCGACCACGGTGCCCACCCAGCTAGTCCCAACTTCCTGCGTTCGGCCCATATCCCTCCAAGCCCCACCCCTCCATGTACCTATCCAAGTGCTTCTTGATACTGTTGTACCTGCCTCACCCATTTCCTCTGGCAGCTCGTTCCATATACTCACCACCCGCTGCGTGAAAAAGTTGCCCCTCAGGTTCCTTTTAAATCTTTCCCCTCTCACACTAAACCTATGCCCTGTAGTTTTGGACTCCCCTACCCTGAGGAAAAGACTGTTACCGTCCACCTTATCTGTGCCTCTCATAATTTTAAACATTTCTATAAGGTCGCCCCTCATTTCCTGCGTTCTAAGGAATAAAGACCCAGCCTGGCCAACCTCTCCCTATAACTCAGGTCCTCGAGTCCTGGCAACATCCTCGTAAATCTTCTCTGCGCTTTTTCCAGTCTAACCATGTCTTTCCTATAACAGGGTGACCAGAACTGTACATAGTGCTCCAAGTGCGGCCTCACCAACCACTTATACAACTGCAACATAATGTCCCAACTCCTATCCTCAATGCCCTGACTGATGAAGGCCAGCGTGCTAAACACCTTTTTCACCACCCTGTCTAAATGTGATCCTGCTTTCAACAAACTATGCACTTGTACTCCTGGGTCCCTCTGTTCCATTAAACTCCTTAGTGCCCTACCATTCACAGTACAAGTCTTATGTTGGTTTGACTTTCCAAAATGCATCACCTCACACTTATCTGCATTGAAATTTGTACGACATTGTATCTCTGGTGTTTGAACTACCTTGCAAGTCCCAGTAACGAGGGAATCAGCACCCATCTGGACCGCAGCTGAACTGTTATCTCAGTTTACCAAATGTACCACAGAGGATCTTATTATAGTTCGCTGGGCAATCCACCTTCAATCCAATCCACTCAACTCAGGCAGCACAGCAGCACAGCTAACAGAGCTGCTGCCTCACAGCACCAGAGACCAGGGTTCAAACCTGACCTTGGGTGCTGTCTGTGTGGAGTTTGCAGGTTCTCCCTGTGACCGTGTGGGCTTCATCTGGGGGCTCTGGTTCCTACTCACATCCCGAAGAAGTGTGGATCAGTGGGTTAATTTGCCACTGTAAATTACCACTAGTGTGTGAGTGAGTGATCAAATCTGGGGGGAGTGAATGGGAATGGGGAGAATAAATTAGTTTAGTGTAGGATTGGTGTAACAGTGGTTGGCTGATGGTCAGAGCAGACTCAGTGGGCTGCAGAGCACGTTTTAATGCCTCATGATTGTATGTTTGTGTCCATGTATATTCCATACCACATCCTGAGTAATAATATAAATCCAGCATGAGTGAGAACAGGACATAGAAGGAAAAGGGAAGATTTGCATTTTTATAACAAAGTTAATGACCTCAAACTTTCTGAAACATCATGTTTTTTGGAGCTTACGGGCTCCATTTTATCCACAGCCTTGAACCTCTCTCATGGAATCAAAGGAAACGTATGAAGCAGAAGGAGGCAATTTAAGCCAGAGAAAAGAAGGTCACCCATTCTAATGCACCTTGGTCCATTACCCTTGTAGGTCCCAGCTCATCAAGCACATCCAGGCATTTCTAAATATAGTGAGGGTTCTGTCACCATCTTCCTTCAGAACCCTACCACTCTCTGGGTGATCTCTCTTGCCCCCTGCTCTCCCTTTTAATCTATCCTCCAGTTACTTCAGATCCATGTCCCTTGGGGTTTGGGCCCTCCATGGTGGGAAGTAGTTTATTCTTGGATACTCTATGCAGGGTTCTCACCATTTTGTACACCTCAATTAAATCTCCCCACCTGCCCCTAGTGTTCCAAGAAAACAACGCCACAGATAATTCCATTTTTCTTCGTACCTACATTTTCAAGCCTTGGAAATCTCTTCACAGAATATGCTCCAGACCTTCTCAGCCGTGGACCAACAAGTTAAATTTGCAGCGTGAGATGAGGGAGTGATGGCCCTCGATACTAGGGTGGCACTTGCTTGGGTGTGGCACTGGGGACCCCTGGTAAATCTGATATCAAGCGGTGTCAAAGGGGAAACGATCCAGAAGTCAGAGTGCGATCACATCCTTTCGACGATGCGGAGACTGGAACTGCACACAATACTCCAGATGTGGCCTAACCAATGTCTTATATTGTATCATGCATTGGAACTGTGATGTAAAGAAGGCTGCGTTTTGACGGTGTAAGTTGGCAAAGATTTGGAACTGTGGCAGAACATTGCAGGTTCATTAAAAACTCAATGCTTCCTCTCCATCTGAAACACGGGCACTGTGTGAAGGCTCTGAGAGACTCTCAGTAGATAGTTGTTCAGAAAAGCAATATTTGCTTGATGTGACCTGACTTGGACCTGGGCTATATATATCTTTCCTCAGATGGCTGAAGAACGTGTTTTTGCATTGAAGGTGATAGTGAATATCTGACTTCTGGCATAAGACCAAATGATATAGGAGCAGAATTCGGCCATTCGGCCCATCGAGTCTGCTCTGCCATTCAATCATGGCTGATTTTTTCAACCCCACTCCCCCACCTTCTCCCCATAACCCTTAATCCCCTTACCAATCAAGAAACTATCAATATCTACCTTAAGTGCAACTAACGAATTCCACAAATTCACCACCCTCTGGCTGAAGAAATTCCCCCTCATCTCAGTTCTAAAGGGACGTCCCTTTATTCTGAAGCTGTGCCCTCGGCTCCTAGGCTCTCCCACTAATGGGCATATCCTCTCCACGTCCACTCCCTCCAGGCCTTTCAGTATCTGGTAGGTTTCAATGAGATTCCCACTCATCCTTCAGAACATCACTTATTGTTCCTTGAAAAGACCCATTGGAACCAAACCCTGATCCAAACATCCCTTCCAGCTAGGATACACTGCTTAAAAGTCCATCTATGCCCAGGAATTTCAGACAACGTAACTTCAAGTATACCTATGAGTTGACTGCACAAGCCTTCTGTATTTACTTACCCATGCCCAAACCTGGTGGAGTTTACAGAACTCCCTTTATGTTCTGTGTTTCTGTTAGTATGTTTGTTTCTAAGGTTTCTAAGTTCCATCAGTATTTTCAGTCTTGAATCAAGGTGTATGTTCTCAAAGGTTTCAGGCTGTCCCATACCATTGGGTTTCAATCATCAGTAGTTACCATTCTGTGTCCTGTAAAACTCTGATAATCCGGTACCTTTGGGACTTTGGTGGTCTCAGTTTGACAGATTTTATGGACTATTGGATATTACTCCTCGCAATACACCAACACACTCTTAATTCTCTTGTTTTTAGTTGTTAAGAGGTGGTATTAAAATTCTCCATGAACCAGGTGAATTTAAAGGAAGCGTGGGACCAGGAACCCCATGAGTTCAGAAGGAGCATGGGAGTGGGGCCTCAGTGGGTTCAAATGGAGTGCAGGAAATGGAGCCTTGTTGGGTTTAAATAGAGGCTGATGAACCACTGGGATTTGCAAATAATTAGAGAATGGATTATTGAGGATTTACTACATATTGTTTTGTCAGATAATATATTCAGAATTGAGTCCGATACTGCTCGAATACTTTTCCAAAGAGATAGAGCTGACTAACATGAAACTATAGTGTATCATGTAAAGGTTTGTGGTTTTGGTTGAGATTGAGCTCTTATTACAAACAATGAGTCAGGCCAGAGACATGACTTTGAATAGAAATGATTTATTGAATGATTTGAAGCTTATGCAACTTTTAAATTGACTAACAAAAAGCCACTGATAGTTCAGAGCCTCCCACTGCACTGATTGAAGGCTGTACAACCACATATACATACTCTAGGTTGATTGGAGGTCACTTGATTGAAGCACACTGCGATATGGAAAAAGAATGTCCAAATACAACAGTAGAAGGTTTGTTGCAACATGTACAGATTATCTTTCTTTAAAGGATGACTAATCTTCCTCTAACTGCCATATTAACCCAGTTGGTCTGACCTTTTCACAGATATTCTGTCCGCCCTATCCACCCGTCCCCACTTTCTCTGCAACTTAAAACTAACTTGTGTTCTCTCTTTCTTAGTTCTGTTGAACGGTACTGGACGAAAAACATTAACTCTGGTTCTCCTTGCACAGAGGCTGCCTGACCTGCTGAGAGTCCCCAGCACTTTTTATTTTGTTTTTATTTCAGGTTTCCAGCATCTGCAGGTTTTTTTTTATTTTCCTCATTTACAGTTGTAAGAGTTATGTTGTGTCATTTCTGTTCAACATTCAAGCTTATTTTACATGAACAGCGTGAATTTAGTCTTCTGCAATGCAACTCATTCACATGATCCGTAGTTCATTAAACCATTTCTTTGCAGGAGTACATACAGTGGCATGCAAAAGTTTGGGCACCCTTGGTCAAAATTTCTGTTACTGTGAATAGCTAAGTGAGTAAAAGATGACCTGATTTCCAAAAGGCATAAAGTTAAAGATGACACATTTCTTTAATATTTTAAGCAAGATTACTTTTTTATTTCCATCTTTTACAGTTTCAAAATAACAAAAAAAGAAAAGGGCCCAAAGCAAAAGTTTGGGCATCCTGCATAGTCAGTACTTAGTAACATCCCCTTTGGCAAGTATCACAGCTTGTAAACGCTTTCTGTAACCAGCTAAGAGACTTTCAGTTCTTGTTTGGGGGATTTTCGCCCATTCTTCCTTGTAAAAGTCTTCTAGTTCTGTGAGATTCTTGGGCTGTCTTGCATTCACTTCTCTTTTGAGGTCCATCCGCAGATTTTCAATGATGTTTAGGTCGGGGGACTGTGAGGGCCATGGCAAAACCTTTAGCTTGTGCCTCTTGAGGTGGTCTATTGTTTTTATTTCCCTTTTGCTGCTTCACTTCTCCCCATCCAGGGACCCAAGTGACATTCTCTGTGTCTCTTCCAATCTAGTGCACTGCATTCAGTGCTCACACTGCAGTCTCCTCCACACCACAGAAACCAGATGGGGTGATTGGTCCGTTGTTCTTTTCATGAAATTCTGCACCCTTTTTTCTCCAAACTTTCCTGCATCCTCACCACGAAATTCAGCATCAGAAGTTTGCAAAGGAACGTCTAAACAAGCCCGATGCATTTTGGGAACAAGTCGTGTGGACTGATGGAGTTAAAATAGAACTTGTTGGCCGCAATGAGCAAAGGTGTGTTTGGAGAAAAAAAGGTGCAGAATTTCATGAAAAGAACACCTCTCCAACTGTTAAGCATGGGGGTGGATCGATTGTGCTTTGGGCATGTGTTGCAGCCAGTGGCACAGGAAAAATTTCACTGGTAGAGGGAAGAATGAATTCAATTAAATACCAGCAAATTCTGGAAGTAAACATCACACCATTTGTAAAAAAGCTGAAGATGAAAAGAGGATGGCTTCTACAATATGATAACAATCCTAAACGCACCTCAAAATCCACAATAGACTACCTCAAGAGGCACAAGCTGAAGGTTTTTCTATGGCCCTCACAGTCCCCCGACCTAAACATCATCGAAAATCTGTGAATAGACCTCAAAAGAGAAGTGAATGCAAGATGGCCCAAGAATCTCACAGAACCAGAAACCTTTTGCAAGGGAGAATGGGCGAAAATCCCCCAAACAAGAATTGAACGACTCTTAGCTGGCTACAGAAAGCGTTTACAAGCTGTGATACTTGCCAAAGGGGATGTTACTAAGTACTGGCGATGCAGGGTGCTCAAACTTCTGCTTCAAGCCCTTTTCCTTTTTTGTTATTTTGAAACAATAAAAGATGGAAATAAAAAAGTAATCTTGCTTAAAATATTAAAGAAATTTGTCATCTTTAACTTTTTGCCTTTTGGAAATCAGGTCATCTTTTACTCACTTAGCTATTCACAGTAACAGAAATTTTGACCAAGGGTGCCCAAACTTTTGCATGCCACTGTAAGTACATGAGAAAAGGGAGAAGGATTTGGTCACAAGGCTCCTTGTGCCTGCTCTGCCATTCAATAAAATCATGGCAAATCTGAATTTGGCTTCAATTCCACTCCCATGCCATACCCCCCTTACCCCTGACTCCCCTTTAGCCCATCTCAGCCTTGAACATATTTAATGATTCGGCTCCCACAAATCTCTGTAGAGAACTACAAAAGTTCACGACCTTCGGAGAGACGGAATTTCCTCCTCATCTCCATCTTAAAATGGTGACCTTTTGTTCTGAAAGATTGCCCCTTAGTTCGTGATTTCTAAGCACGGGGAAAGATCCACTCAACGTTCATCAGAATTTTATACATGTCGATAAGATCCCTCTCTTTTCCTGAACGACACTGAACATAGACCAAAACTGCTCAGTGGTTCTTCATAAGACAACCCCTCACTCTAAGTACCAAGCTGGTGAATCTGCACTGAAGTGCCTCCAGTGCAAATAAACCCCTCCTTACAGAGGGAGATGCACACTGTCCTCCATACATCAGCTGCTGTCTCACTGACACCCAGCCATTGGAGAAAATCCTACCTGCTTTTTGTCTGCCACCCCCTAAAATAAGGACCAGGATTCCATCTACTGTATTGCTGTATTGTCTAGTTAGTTGTTGACACTGTATGATAGCTTCCTGTACTTCATCTAAGAGGACACCCAGATCCCTCTGATCAGCAGCATTCTGAAGTCCATCTCTGTTAATATTCTACTTATTCATTGCATCAGAGTGGGTAACCTCACTTTCTCCTGCATTATGCTCCATCAGCCGAATTTTTGCTCACTCATTTAACTTACTTGTCGCCCTCTTTGTAGTTTCTTTGTTCTCCTGACAACTTACTGTCCTACCTGTTCTTTTACCTGGTCACAGGACTTCTGGTTCCTTTATCTAATCATTAATACAGATTGTAAGTAGTTGAAGCCCCAGCACCATTCTTAGTATCATGCCACTAGTCACATCCTGCCAATCTAAAAATGACCATTTATCCGAAGAGTCTTGCTTCTGACGGTCATTTTTCCATGCTAATGTACCACCACGAACATCATGAGTTCTTACCTCAGGAAATAACCTCTTATGTTGCATCTTATCAAATACCTTCTGGAAATTCAAATATTTCTCCTTTACCTATACTGCTTGCTACATCTTCACAGAACATTAATAAATGTGTCAGTCATATTTTGCTTTTCATAAAACCAAGTCAACTGTGCTTCACTGTTTTCTACTCTTCTTGATGTCCTGCTTCTACTTCCTTAATAACAAATTCCATTATTTCCCAAAGACGGAGTACATTGGGTTAATGGGCCCATAGTTCCTGTTTTCTCACTCCTTCCATTGATCCAGGACATTCCTTTGGCAGTTTTCAAATCCACTAGAACCTTTCCAGGAAAGAGAGATTTTTGGAAGACCAGGACCAATCAAAGGCAACGAGTTTATTGCCATCTGCACAAGTCCATGTGTGCACAGGTGCAATGAAAAACTTACTTGCAGCAGCATCACAGGCACATGGCACCCCTCTGTAACTGGATCCTTGACTTTCGAACAAACTGACCGCAATCAGTGAGGATAGGCAGCAATTCCTCCGGCACGATTATTCTCAACACTGGTGCCCCACAAGGCTGCGTCCTCAGCCCTCTACTCTACACCCTATACACTCATGATTGTGTGGCCAGATTCTGCTCTAACTCCATCTACAAGTTTGCAGATGAGACAACCGTTGTAGGCCGTATCTCAAACAGTGATGAGTCAGAGTACAGGAAGGAGATAGAGAGCTTAGTGGAATGGTGTCATGACAACAACCTTTCCCTCAATGTCAACAAAACAAAAGAGCTGGTCATTGACTTCAGGAAAGGGGGCGGTGTACATGCACCTGTCTACATTAATGGTACTGAGGTCAAGAGGGTTGAGAGCTTCAAGTTCCTGGGTGTGAACATCACCAACAGCCTGTCCTGATCAAATCATGTAGATGCCATGGCCAAGAAAGCTCACCAGCGCCTCTACTTCCTCAGGAGGCTAAAGAAATTTGGTTTGTCCCCTTTGACTCTCACCAACTTTTATCAATGCATCATATAAAGCATCCTATCTGGATGTATCACGGCTTGGTATGGCAACTGCTCTGCTCAGGACCGCAAGAAACCGCAGAGAGTTGTGGACACAGTGCAGCGCATCACAGACACCAGCCTCCCCTCCTTGGATTCTGTCTTTACCTTTCGTTGTCTCAGTGTAGCAGCCAGCATAATCAAAGACCCCACCCACCAGGACATTCTCTTTTCTCTCCTCTTCCATTGGGTAGAAGACACAGGTGCCTGAGGGCACGTACCACCAGATTTAAGGACAGCTTCTACCCCACTGTGATGAGACTATTGAACATTTCCCTTATTCAATGAGATGGACTATGACCTCACGATCTACCTTGTTGTGACCTTGCACCTTATTGCACTGCACTTTCTCTGTAGCTGTGACACTTTACTCTGTACTGTTATTGATTTTACCTGTACTACATCAATGGACTCTGTACTAACTCAATGTAACTGCACTGTGTAATGAGTTGACCTGTACGATCGGTTTGTAAGACAAGTTTTTCACTGTACCTCGGTACAAGTGACAATAATAAACCAATACCAATAAGCAGCATTTGCAAGAAATACATAAAGTAAACATAAATTATACACAATTTTTACAGGAAACAATTAAAATGAAACAAAGTCCAATGCATCCTCTCTTTGCAGTCACTTTAATACCTGAGACACAGGCCATCAGAATCCAGTGACTTAACAGGTTTATTCACACTTGTTTGCCTGGTGCCTATTCTCCAGTGAAAATGATAATGAATTTTAAGTTCCTTCCACCCTTTCGCCCCCTGATTCTCTACACTCACTGAGATGATTTGGTGCGGAAGTAGATATAAAATGTTTGGTTAAGGTCTCTGTCATTTCTAATTTCCATTGTTAATTCCACAATTCCATCCTTGGTGACCCTCTCATGTACCTACAGAAGCTCTGACTGCTTGTTTTTACATTTCTTCTTGGTTTAACCTCATGATCTATTTTTTTTTCCTAATTTATTATTTTTATAGACAATCTTTAGGATTCCTAAACTGTTTCCAGTTTTCTGCCCTACCATTAATCTTTACAACATTTTGTACCTTTTCCCTTCTTCTTTTGTTAATCCTGGATGTGTCCTCCTGTAGAATCTGTATTTCTGATGAGTTACATCTTTTTTGAAGAATTATGAAGAAATTCCTTAAATGTCTGCCACTGCCTTTCCACTAACTTACCATCCGATCTATGTTGTGTGTCTATCTTAGCCAATTCTGTCTTTGTGGCTTAGTAATTACTTTTACTGACGATTAAGGCACTGGTCGGGCTTAAGTTTCTCACTCTCAAGCTGAATGTGAATTTCTATCACATTATGGTCGCCCTTCTGTAGAAAAACTTTTCTTATGTGATCTTTAATTAATCTTTCCTCTTAAATCTGGCCTTTTTTTCAAAAATAAACTTTATTCATAATAAAAAAATATATACAAAAGAAGAAACAGTGCAAAACTTCTACATTCATGCTCATTACATTCAGTAGTGTTAACTTATTTTTAAGCCCACAGCACCATTGCCACTCGTGTGGCCCCCTGGGGTGATTCCCCTTTCACTGTTCGAGGGGCTTCCCCACCCGACTCAGTCCCTCCACGTGCAGTAGTGGAAGGACCCCAGACTGTGGACCTTCCCCACAGAGCCTTTGCATTGGCTGCACCCAGTTTCAGTGCGTCCCACAGCACGTACACCTGCAGCCGGGACTGTGCCAGCCGGCAGCGTTCCCTTACGGACATCTCGCTGTGCTGGGAGACCAACAAGTTTCGGGCAGACCAAAGGGTGTCCTTCACCGAGTTGATGACCTTCCAGCAGCACTTGATGTCTGTCTCGGTGTGTGTCCCCGGGAACAGCCTGGAGATCAGAGAGTCCTCTGTTACACAGCTGCTGGGGATGAAACCGGACACGGACCCTCGCATCCGTCTCCACACCCTCTCAGCAAATGCACAGTCTGCAAAGAGGTGGGTGACCGTCTCCTCCCCACCGCAGCCGTCCCGAGGGCAGCGTGTGTTGGGGTGATGTGTCATCAGTACAGGAACGATCTGACTGGGAGGACCCCTCTCACCACCAACCAAGTGCGGTCTTGATGCTTATTGGTGAGTTCTGGCGATGGGGCGTGCTGACAGATGATTTGGGCCGTTTGCTCAGGGAACCCCTCACTGTATCCATAGTGTCCCTGTCCCGCAGCGTCTGCAGTGCATTCGACGCTGACCACTGTCTGATGGACTTGTGGTCAAAGGTGTTCACTTGGAAAAACTCTTTCACAAAGGACAGGTAGTGCAGCAACGTCCAGCTGACTGAGACTTTGCACGGTGATGGGGTCAGGCCCATCCACCGCAACACCAGGGACGGGTAGAACCTCAGCACGAGGTGACACTTGGTGCCCACGTACTTTGGGTCCACACACTGACTGACACAGCCACACACGAAGGTGGTCATCAGAATGAGGACAATGTTGGGTACACTTTTGCCCCCATTCTCCAGGGACTTGTGCAACAAAACCCATCGGACTCGCTCCATCTTGGACCCCCAGAGAAACTGGAAGATGTCCCGGGTGATTGCCGAGGCAGAGGAGCGAGGGACAGGCCACACCTGCGCCAGGTACGGCAGCTCTGAGAGCACATCGCACCTGATGACCAAGTTCTTCCCAGTTATTGACAGAGAACGCCGTTTCCACAGACCCAATTTCTGTTTGACCTTCTCAATCCGCTCCCACCAATTCTTGTTACACACCTCAGCCCCTCCGAACCAGACCCCCAGCACCTTCAGGTAGTTGGACCTGAGGGTGAAGGGGACGTTGGATCAGTCGGGCCAGTCACCGAAAAGCACTGCCTCGCTCTTCCTGGGGTTGATTCTGGCCCCCGATGCCAATTCAAACTGGTCACAGATGCTGATCAATCTACGAACTGACCATGTATCCCAGCAGAAGACGGCGACATCGTCCATGTACAGGGAGGTTTTGACTTGTGTGCCCCCACTGCCTGGTAATGTTACCCCTCTTATACTCTTGTCCTTCCTGATGGATTCGGCAAAGGGTTCCAAGCAGCACACAAACAAGGCAGGGGAGAGTCTCCCACCCATTGATTGGGACTGTACTACGGATATCTGTGTAGAGCAGTTGGATCCGATTTCTGACTCCCTCCCCGAAACAGGAACAGCACCAGCAGGAACCAGACCCACAGTGACATAAAGTTTCAGCTCCCTGAGAGAGGGTAAATCAGCCAGGCGGGGCCATTCACTGGGGGCAATCTCTCTGCACATGGGGGACAGGCAGGGAGAACGCGTCCTTGAGATCTCGGTGTGTGAGGTGGCTCTGATGAAAGCAGGCATTTGCAGCCTGATTGAACCAGAGTTCTTGGTAGTCAGGCTGCTCTCATTGCCTCTGGACCCTTCCTACGCTCTGTCAGAAATGTTTGCAGCATCTTGCAGTGGGATGTACGCCAATGAAGCAATTTATTACATTAACGGTTCCTGCAACAACACCAGTCAGAATCAGAATGCTCGTGCACGTGACACTGGTAGGCTTCCCTCAAGTGCAAGACATGAGTGACTGCATCCAAAGTGACGGCAATTAAAGCACCTCCAGATTACCCAGGAGTCTTTGCCAACTGCATGGTCTTACCCGCCCATCGATGTAATGCTGATAAGCAATGATGAAAAGACCTTTCTGCAGATGCTCCTAACGCATTGTTCTTGCAACGTCCAGTCTCAGGCCCATTGTCTCTGCCGACCCAATGACCAAACAGCTGTGGTCTTGGTTGCCTTCATTGACAAGCTTCCAAAGTAACAAGCAGACAACTGATTGCACCCACCGCAAAGAAAAAGTCACTGCAGAGGAGGGACATGTTCTGCAGCATTTCCTCAGCGAGTTGCAACACCAAAGATCCTTATCAAAGTTAACAGGAACACCAAAATATATGTTATTTACACATTAACCATGCAATTCTTTAATTATTACATACTTTTTCAAGCTTCCATCATGATTTACGATTATAGTTTTATTACTATTCACAAATAAGAGATCAAGAGATGTTTGTTCAATATGGTCCCCTCCCAAATGATGAAGTCCTCTAATCTGAAATTTTGAGCTATCTGTAGGTCATGAGAATCTTGATGTGATTAAAGTGAATGACTTACATTCCCACAATGTACAACACTTCATATTTAAAGTCAAAGTCGAGTTTATTGCCATCTGCACAATTCCATGTGTGCACAGGTGCAATGAAAAACTTACTTGCAGCATCACAGGCACATAGCATCAGATAAGCAGCATTCACAAGAAAAACATAAATTAAACATAAATTATACTCAATTTTTACAAGCAAGAACATGATTAGGACAAATAAAAAGAAGTCCATTTTAGTGCAAAGTGATCAAAGTGGTCATAGTGTTGCTAAACTGTAGTGATTAGGGTTGTGCCGGCTGGATCAAGAACCGAATAGTTGAAGGGAAGTAGCTGTTCTCAGATCTGCTGGTGATGATCAATGATAAGCTCATAACTCTTAGGCAAAGGCAGTTGAAAGCTGAGAAGAGGTAAAACTTTGCAATGTTTGTCTACAAGATGTATATGTTTCAAAAGGGGAAGTGAAACACTTGTGATTTTCTTCCTCTGCACATATATTGTAAAGCACTGAGAAGTGAAGGAAGTGATCACGGAACATTGCAGAAAGCAGGTTTGGTCAAGAGACTTAACCGTGAGAAGACCTTGATCCCAAGACAGAAATACACAGGGTTTTGGGTACAAAAGCATTGTTTGAAGTTAGATTGTGGACTTGTTGGTAGAAATGTATTTAGAAAAGTAAAGGAAAAATAATTATGGTATACTGTCACGGTAAAAATTTTGTGATCAGGAAAGAAATCAGATCGAGAAAGAATGAACAGTAGGTTAATGAGACAGCAAGGGCACATCCGTGGATCAGGTTTCCCCTCACCCTGTGCACCATCCTAAGTCTTAGTAGCAAGCCAGTTCTTGGTATTGATTTACTTGCTAATCTTGGGACGGTTAATTCAAGAAATGTGTATGAAATCAATGACCATTGCCCAACAGCAAGTATTACCCTAAGTTGTTAAAAGTATCTGTAAAAGTAACCCAAACTGTTGAAAGTATCCTGACTGGTCGCATCACGGTCTGGGATGGCAATTCGAATGCACAGGGACATAAGAAGCTGCAGAGAGCAGTGGACTCTGCCCAATCCATCACGGACACATCCCTCCCCACCATCGGGAGTATCTACAGGAGGCGCTGCCTCAAGAAAGCAACATCCATCATCAAAGGTCCCCACCCTCCGGGCCGTGCCATCGGCTCGCAGCTCCCATCGGGCAGGAGGTACAGAAGCCTGAAGTCCCACACCACCAGGTTTAGGAACAGTGACTTCCCTTCAACCATTCTGTTCTTGAACCAACCAGTAAAACCGTAATCACTAAAGTTTAGCAACACTGGGACCATTTTGATTACTTTGTAATAAAATTTATTTTTTTTTGTTCTAATTGTGTTCTTTCTTATAAAAATTGTGTATAATTTAGGTTTAATTTAGTTTTTCTTGTGAATGCTGCTTATCTGATGCTCTGTGCCTGTGATGCTGCTGCAAGTAAGATTTTCACTGCACCTGTGCACACATGGACTTGTGCAGATGACAATAAACTCCACTTTGACTTTAAATATAACTGTTGTATATTGTGGTGATGTGAGTCGCTAGGTTTATTCACATCAAGACTCTCATGACCTGTAGGTAGCTCACAATTTCAAATTAGGAGTGAGGATTCATTTTTAGAGGTTTCATCATTTGGGAGGGGACCATATTGAACAAACATCTCTTGATCTCTTATTTGTGAATAGTAATAAAACTATAATCGTAAATCATGATGGAAGCTTGAAAAAGTATGTAACAATTAAAGAATTGCATGGTTAATGTGTACTGATAAAGATCTTTGGTGTTGCAACTTGCTGAGGAAATGCTGCAGAACATGTCCCTCCCCTGCAGTGACTTTTTCTGTGCAGTGGGTGCAATCAGTTGTCTGCTTGTTACTTTGAAGTTTGAGAATGAAGACCACAGCTGTTTTGGTCATTGGGTTGGCAGAGACAATGGGTCTGACATTGGACACTGCAAGAAGAATACGCTAGGACCATCTGCAGAAGGATTCTTTCATTATTTCACACCCGAAATATCAATAATTCATTTCCCCCCACAGATGCTGCTCGACCCCTGAGTCCCTTCAGCAGTTTGTTTTTTTTTAGCTTTAAGCACTTCATATTTAATTAATTTTTATCTCAGGAAGAGGTCCAGATGTAGTAGGTTACATTAGACCCTTGTCCCTTATTTTCATTTCAGTATTCCAAACCTAAACATTTTGTTTTACTCATTCATTCTTAGAGATCTTGGCATTGCTGGCAAAGCTGGCATGTATAATTGTCATCGAGTCACAGAGTCACACAGTACCAAAACAGGCCCTTCGGCCCAACTCGTCCATGCCGACTGTGTTGCCCAGCGAGCTAGTCGCATCTGCCTGCATTTGGCCCATAGCCCTCTGAACTCCATGGACTTATCTAGATGGCTTTTAAATGTTGCTAATGTGCCCGCCTCAGTCACTTGAGAAGGAGGTGGTGAGTTGCTTTCTTCAACCACTACAGTCTTTATGGTGAAGGAATTAGCATGGTGCTTTTGAATAGAAAGTTCCAGGACTTAGTCCCTGTAATAATGAAGGAATAGTGATATACTTCCAAGTCAAGATGGTGGACAAATTGGATAGGGAGCTGCAAAAGGTGGTGTTCACATTCACCTGTTGCCTTTGTCCTTCTTGGTGGTAGAGGTGGAGGATTTAGGAGTAACCTGGTTGAGTAAATGCCGTACATTGTGTAGATGGTCCACGCTGTGGACACTGTCAGCCCATGTGGGAGGGATTGAATGTTTGGGATGGTGGATTGGGCAGGAATTGACCTGGATTGTGTAGAGCTTCCTGAAAATTGTTGGAGCTGAACTCACCCAGATGAACAGAGGTTGTTCCGTCATGTTACAAGTCATGTGCCTTGCAGACAGGAGAAGGCCCTCTCCATTGTCACTGGCACAAAGTTCTGCTTTATTTCCCCAGCTGAGACTTTGTCCCCACTGTATGCAGTAAATCCCCAGAATGCACTTGTTCAATTAAAGTAAATTTCAGGCATTTGGTCTGAGCCTCTTGAAGGTAAACCCTCAAATGCAAATTATAATCATCCTGCATCATTTGGTGTGAGCAGATGGATTCTTAAATGGTTGAAATGAGCCATCTTGCTTCACCTCTTGTGACTTCAAACCACTAATGCCACCTGCTTTGAAAACAAGCTGAATTCATTGTGACTCTGCTTGAGGGATGTAAGAAAGCATTCAATCATTTTACCTATCAAATCTCACCAAATATTTCCCCAATGTCAAAAATTAATGAATATTATTCATTAATGTAAATAGCCTTCAGACAAATAGGAAGCAAAAGAAGAAAAAGAAATGCTTCAAACAGGAGTGAACAGAATCTGGACTCACGTCTTTTTGTCAAACCTTAAAAATAAAGTTAGTTTCTGTAGTGAAAAAAAAAGACTTTAAGCTTTGTGCCAAAGGCAAAGAGAGATTGGGTAGGCTGGGTTTATTCTCACTGGAAATCTGGAGGGCGAGTGGTGATCATTCAGCTGTTTATAGGTAGGAAATTTAATCGGAATCAGGGTGGGGGAGTCTAGAACTAGAGGTCACAGGTTTAAATGGGAGGGGATAAAATGGGAGTGGTAGGTTGGTCACACTGAGGGTGGTGACTATCTGGAACGAGCTGCCAGGGGAGGTGGTGGAGGTAGATACAATGGCAACAATTAAAAGGCACTTGGACAGGGACTTGAATGGGAAAGGTGTAGAGGGATATGGGCCTAATGCAGGTAGGTGGGATCAGCATAGACAGACATCACAGTCGGCATGGACGAGGTGGGCTGAAAGGGTCTCTTTCTGTGCCTTTCGATGACGCTATGAAAATGTAGGCGGAGCCGCGCACAGCTCTGACACTCGCATGGTTTCTTGAGGAGACATTCCCTCAAGAGGATCTGCAGCTCTTTTCACGTTAAATAGCACTGAGTCTTTCTCTTAGCTGCATATTAATTAATTCAGACAAATAATTCCAAATTCACCGCCAACGCAGACTTCAACAATCACCAACCTGCCTCCTCTCTCGTCGTTCATGGATCCTCTCACTCCTTGTGCAGGTCAAAAAGATCCCAAAGTTGCCAAACCTCATGCAACGTTTTGTAGGTTGGAGAACTCACACTTCAGATCAGCTCAGAAACAAGACCTGGCTCACTCCCGGGGCCTAAACAGGCAGGACAGCTTCAAACACCAGCATGCATGTCTCATGAAGGTTTTTCAACTTTAAGGATTTGAATCAGAATCAGAATCAGGTTTATTATCACTGACTAATGTGACATTGAATGTGCTGTTTTGTGGCAGCAGTACAGTGCAAAGACATAAAAATCTATAAATTACAAAAATAAATAAATAGTTGTAGCGATGGGTTACGCACTGAGCTAGGAATAACGACACGTTGTCGGTGGGTTGAACTCAAGACTGGTTTATTCGAATCTTGCCGCGCTGGATTGTAAGCAGTTAAGTTCCCGCACTCGACACGCGGTGATGACGTCAGAGGTGCGCCAACCAGACCTCTTCCCGTCCGTGGACTTTCTCCCCTCGCTGTTGAAGAAGGAGGCCCAGAGCCATTTTGTGGCTGGCCTGTCCGCTGAAGCGTGCGCTGACTTCGGAGCCGGTTGGCTTGCGTCGAAGGTGGGTCGCCACATAACACCCCCCACCCCCCCGCAGAACTGGCGATAAACCCCCAAAATCCACAGCCTGGATCAGTCGCTGTTTGGGCGGTCTGCCTCTGCGCTGCGGAGCCTGAACTTCGACCGGCTGCGCCAAGTCCACATGGGCTGGTTTGAGCCGGTCCACCGTGAAAACCTCCTCTTTCCCCCCAATGTCCAGAACGTACGTGGACCCATTGTTGCTGAGTACCTTGAACGGACCCTCGTACGGCCGCTGTAGTGGTGTCCGGTGTGTGCCCCTCTGTCCTGCAGGTCTTTGGGTACGCAGGTGGGGATCTGTCCATGCCATGAAGTCGGTACGGGGGCCAGATTGCCGAGCCTCTCACGTAGTCTGTCCAGGACTGCCGTGGGTTCTTCCTCTTGCCCCCTTGGGGCTGGTAGGGATTCTCCTGGGACGACCAGGGGTGCGCTGTACACCAGCTTGGCCGACGAGATGTGCAGGTCCTCTCTGGGTGCTGTGCGGATTCCGAGCAGAACCCAAGGGAGCTCGTCCACCCAGTTAGGCCCTTTCAGGTGGGTCATGAGAGCCGACTTCAAGTGATGGTGGAAATGTTCCACTAGTCCATTCGACTGTGGGTGGTAGGCAGTAGGGTGGTGTAACCGCGCTCTCAACAGGCTGGCTGCGGCTACCCAGGTTGTGATCAGCGCTCGGGCGCAGGAATCGGCGGAGGTGTCAGTGAGCAGGGCCGCCTCTGGCCATCTTGTGAACCGGTCTACTATAGTTAGGAGGTACCACGCTTCTCTCGACACTGGCAGGGGCCCCACGATAGCCACATGAATGTGGTTGAACCTCCGGTGGGGGGGTTCGAACTGCTGCGGTGGGGCTTTGGTGTGCCACTGCACCTTGGCTGCTTGACGCTGCATGCACATTTTGGCCCATTCACTGACCTGTCTGCAAAGGCCGTGCCACACAAACCTTCTGGAGACCATCCGGTCGGTTGTCTTGATGGACAGGTGTGCCAAACCGTGTATGGAGTCAAAAACTCACCGCTGCCAGGCTGCCTGGACGATGGGGCCACGTCACACAGGAGGGTCCTCCCACATGGTCCTACTAGGAAGTCCTGCAGCTGCAAACCCGAGACTGCGGCCCTGTAGCTGGGCAACTCGTCGTCTGCCTGCTGCACCTCTGCCAGTGTTGCATAGTCCACCCCCTGGGACAGGGCCTGGATAGCTGGTCTGGAGAGTGTGTCTACCACGACGTTGTCCTTTCCCGAGACATGTTGGATGTCTGTCGTGTACTCAGAGATGTAGGACAGATGTCGTTGCTGGTGGGCCGACCAGGGATCAGACACCTTCGTGAACGCGAAGGTCAATGGTTTGTGGTCCGTGAACGCGGTGAACGGCCTGCCCTCTAGGAAATACCTGAAATGTCGGATGGCCAGATATAGTGCTAACAGCTCCCGGTTGAAAACACTGTACTTGAGTTCGGGTTGCCGGAGGTGCCTGCTGAAGAACGTCAGAGGTTGCCAGCGCCCCTCGATGAGTTGCTCCAGCATCCCACCGACTGCCGTGTTGGATGCGTCCACTGTGAGGGCGGTTGGAACGTCCGTTCTGGGGTGCACCAGCGTCATGGCATCTGCCAAGGCTTCCTTGGCTTTGATGGAAGCGGCTGTGGCCTCTTCATCCCAAGTAATGTCCTTGCCTTTACCTGACATCAGGGTCAACAAAGGGTGCATGACACGGGCTGCTGAGGGGAGGAAACGGCGGTAGAAGTTGACCATACCCACGAACTCCTGCAAGCCTTTGACTGTGTTGGGTTGGGCGAAGTGGCAGATCGTGTCTACCTTGGCGGGCAGGGGCGTTGCCCTGTCTTTGGTAACCCTGTGCCCCAGGAAGTCGATGATGTTGAGTCCGAACTGGCATTTGGCCAGGTTGATCGTGAGGCCAAAATACTCAGGCGGGAGTAGAGCTGGCGGAGGTGAGACAGATGCTCCTGACGATTTCTGCCGGCTATGAGGATATCGTCCAAATAGATGAACGTGAAGTCCAGGTCGCGTCCCACCGCATCCATTAGCCGCTGGAACATCTGTGCGGCATTCTTCAGGCCGAATGGCATTCAGAGGAACTCAAACAGACCGAATGGGGTAATGAGTGCTGTCTTGGGGATGCCTTCAGGGTGTACCGGGATTTGATGACATCCCCGGATGAGGTCCACCTTGGAAAAGACGCTTGCCCCGTGCAGGTTTGCTGCAAAGTCATGTATGTGTGGCACGGGGTAGCAGTCTGGGGTTGTAGCCTGGTTCAGTTGACGGTAGTCGCTGCATGGTCTCCAGCCCCCGGCTGCTTTGGGCACCATGTGAAGGGGGAAAGCCCATGGGCTGTCTGACCTCCGTACAATCCCCAATTCCTCCATCCTCTTGAACTCCTCCTTCGCCAGGCGGAGCTTGTCCAGGGAAGCCGTCGTGCGTGGGCGTGGAGGGGTGGTCCCTTGGTCGGAATGTGTTGTACTCCGTGTCTGGGTATGGCTGCCGTGAACGGCGGTGCCAGAATCGATGGGAAGTCCGCCAGGATTCTGGTGAATTCATTGTCCGACAGCTTGACCGAGCCCAGGTGTGGGGCCGGCAACTTGGCTTCGCCCAAAGAGAACGTCTGGAAAGTCTTGGCATGGACCAACCTTCTCCCGTGCAAGTTGACCAGTAGGCTGTGAGCTCGCAAGAAGTCTGCCCCCAGGAGTGGTTGGGCCACGGCAGCCAGTGTGAAGTCCCACGTGAACCGGCAGGCGCCGAACTGCAGCTGCACTGTGAGGGTACCGTAGCTGCGTATCGTGCTGCCGTTTGTGGCCCTCAGGGTGGGTCCCGGCTCCCTGTTACGGGTGTCGTACCCCGCCAGGGGTAAGACGCTGATTTCTGCTCCAGTGTCGACCAAGAAGTGGCTTCCCGACTGTTTGTCCCAGACATACAAGAGGCTGTTCTGGTGGCCAGCCCCCATAGCCATTAGCGGTGGCTGGCCTTGGCGTTTCCCGAGAACTCGCAGGGGGATGACACCGGCGGGCTTCTGCGCCCCACTGCTGGTGGTAGAAACACCACTGTACAGTGGCCTCCTCGCTCCTGCCTCTGGGTTGTATGCGCTCCATTGCCAGGCCTGGTCTGTCCTGGCGTTGGGCACGTGGCTTGGTAATCTGGCCAACGGATGCCCCACTTTCCTTCTTGACCTTCCACAGCATGTCTGCCCGGGCCGCTACTTTCTGGGGGTCACTGGAATCTGCGTCGGCCAGTAACAGATGTTTGTCCTTGGGCAGTTGCTCTAGGAGCGCCTGCTCGAACATGAGGCAGGGCTTGTGTCCGTCAGCCAGGGCCAGCACCTCGTTCATTAATGCTGACGGCAGCCAGTCCCCCAAACCGTCCAGGTGCAGCAAGCCGGCACTGCGATCCTGTCGTGAAAGGCCGAAGGTCCATATGAGCAGCGCCTTGAATGCTGCATACTTGCCTTCCTCGACTGTATGAAATCCTCAACCTGGGCAGCTGTCTCCTGGTCAAGGGAGCTCACCACGTAATAGTAACGCGTGGAATCAGAAGATATCTGCCGAATCTGGAACTGGGCCTCTGCTTAGTCAAACCACAGGCGTGGTCGCAGCGTCCAGAAGGGTGGCAGTTTCAGTGAAACTGTGTGAACGGATGAAGAGTCGATCATCTTCGGTCCAAATCCCGTTTGGACCGTGGGGATCATCAATGTAGCGAAGGGTTACGCCTGAGCTCGGAATAACGACACGCAGTCAGTGGGTTGAACTCGAGACTGGTTTATTTGAATCTTGCCGCGCTGGCTTTTAAGCAGTTAAGTTCCCGCGCTCGACCCGCAGTGATAATGTCAGATGTGCGCCAACCGAACCTCTTCCCGTGCGCTGGCTTTCTCCCCTCGCTGTTGAAGAAGAAGGCCCAGTGCCATTCTGTGGCTGGCCTGTCTGCCGACGCGCACGCCGACTTCGGAGCCGGTTGGCTTGCGTCGAAGATGGGTCGCCACATAGTGCAAAAAAGGAATAATGAGGTTCACGGGTTCACGGACCGTTCAGAAATCTGATGGCGGAGGGAAAGAAGCTGCTCCTGAATTGTTGAGTGTGGGTCTTCAGGCTCCTGTACCCCCTCCCTGATAGTAGTAACGAGAAGAGGGCATGTCCCGGGTGGTGAGGGTCCTTAGTGATGGATGCCGCCTTCTTGAGGCACCGTGTCTTGAAGATGTCCTCGATGGTGGGGAGGGTTGTGCCCATGATGGAGCTGGCTGCTATTAATCATGCACATGTATACATTCAAACACACCCTAGTTAACTGAAACTCCAGAAGCTACTAAGCTTTCACACCTTCTAATCTCTGATTGACCGCAGGGTTCTAAGACCTGTGTTCCCTACAATCCCGCACAATGTGTCTGGCCTTGTGCTATCTCCCGGGGACATCCTTCATTCCAGACTCTTCTGGCTTCCACTTTATGTTTGGGATATGGGTTCACCTTCACATTTATTGGCTCTGCTTCCTGCGAGACTTTCCAAAAGGTTTGAACTCCGTTGACTGCAGAACCAGATCTCCTTTGGTGGGGATTTGCCCTACTTGTTCCCCATTCCTAAGCCACGAGCTTTGATTCCTCAAACGTTTGGATTCTCGGTACTGGCTTAAAGGCACAGGGGTCCCTTGCTTCCATCAACATCTTTGGATGTGTTTTCACTGGTACTAGGACTGAGGCCCAAAGGGTAAAATAACAAGGTTTTTTTTTCTCTTTCTAGCGTTCGGGACAGCGGCGAGTGACTGCGCAGGCGCGTGACGTCACCCGGAAGCGCGCGGGCGATTTAAAAAGCAGACGAGCATATCTAGCGGGCAGCGTCGGAGCGGGCAGCTGAGTGAGAGGGAGCAGAGTGGGTTCGGCTTTGGCTCAACGGGCTTCGGCGAGAGCGGGAAAGAGGCGAGATTATAGAGAGGGGTGAGTTATTAGTTTAGTTTAGTGTTGAGCTCAGTGATATTCAGCAGTATGCATCTGGGATTAGTGTTGTGTTTGGAGTGTCAGATGTGGGGCCCCTGGGAGACGACCAGACTCCCTGATAACTACATCTGCGCAAAGTGCACCGAGATGCGGCTCCTCAAGGAACGGATTGAGAGTCTGGAGCAGCAGCTGGATGACCTTCGGTTGGTTAGGGAGAGCGAGCAGGAGATAGACAGGAGTTATAAAGATTATGTAGACAGCACCTCAGTGGCAGTCCCCCTCAAAAACCGATATCTCATTTTAGATTCGGTTGGAGAGGATGACTTCATAGAGGAAGACCTCAGCAGCCAGGACCTTGGCACCGTGTCTGATACTGTGGTCCAGCAGAGGAAGAGACATGCAGTGGTTATTGGGGATTCGATAGTAAGGGGTACGGATAGGAGATTCTGCGATAGCGATAATGAGTCTCGGATGGTGTGTTGCCTCCCTGGTGCCAGGGTACGGGATATCACAGACTGTGTCGAGAATATTCTGAGGGGGGAGGGTGAGCAGCCAGAAATCTTGGTACATGTAGGTACCAATGATGTAGGTAGGAAAAGAGAAGAGGTCCTGAAGGAGGAATACAAGGCATTAGGGAGAAGGTTGAAAAGTAGGACCTCAAGGGTAGTAATCTCAGGACTACTACCCGTGTCGCGTATCAATGACAGGAAGAATAGAAAGCTCTGGCAGTTAAATGCGTGGCTGAGTGACTGGTGCAAGGGGCAGGGCTTCAGATTCTTGGATACCTGGGACCTTTTTTGGGGGAGGCAAGACCTATTTGCTAAGGATGGGTTGCATCTAAACTCCAAAGGGTCCAATATCCTGGCGGGAATGTTTAATTTAGTTATAGGGGAGGGTTTAAACTGATCTGGCAGGGGGATGGTAACCAGGATGCTAGGTTACAAGATGCTAAGGTGAGGGAGAAAGTGTATAGAAACGAATCCATTGAGGATGGCAAGAATGACAGGCAGGTGATAAGTCAGGATAATTTACTGAATAATAGAAGTACAACAAATCCGGATGTTAGGATACAGAATGTTAGGATCGGGGATGAGGATGTTCGGATACCGAATGTTAGGATAGGGGATGAGGTCTACACGAACATGTCTAAGGTAGTAGGTAGCGAAGATAGTAAGAAGGATGGACAGGTAGAAAGTCAGGATAATCTGCTGATCAATAGAGGTACAATAAAATCAATAGCAGATACCAGTCTAAACATACTATATTTAAATGCACGTAGCATCAGGAATAAAGTAGATGACCTAGTGGCACAACTACAGGTTAATAAATATGACATCGTTGCAAACACTGAGTCGTGGCTTCATGATGGATGTGATTGGGAACTGAATGTCAAGGGGTATACAGTATATAGGAAGGATAGGAGGGTAGGCAGAGGGGGAGGTGTGGCTATGATGGTTAGTAGCGATATAAAATCAATAGAAAGGAAGGACATTGGGTCAGAGGAGGTGGAATCCTTATGGGTGGAGCTGAGAAATAGCAAGGGTAAAAGAACAATAATAGCAGTCATATATAGGCCCCTGAACAGCAGTCAGGAAGTGGACCATAAGTTGCAGATTGAGATAGAAAAAGCATGTCAGAGTGACAATGTGAAGATAATTATGGGGGATTTTAACATGAAGGTGGACTGGGAAATCCAGCAAGGCGGTAGTACTCAGGAGAGTGAGTTTGTGGAATGTCTAAGGGATGTTTTTCTGGAGCAACTTATTGAGGAGCCCACCAGGGGATCGGCTGTTTTGGATTGGGTGCTGTGTAGTGAACCCGAGGTGATTAGGGAACTAAAGGTAAAGGAACCACTGGGAACAAGTGATCACAATATGATTGAGTTTAGTTTCAAGTTTGAGAAGGAGAAGCTGATAACTGGTGTATCGATATTTCAGTGGAATAAGGGAAATTACAAAGGTATGAGAGAAGAGTTGGCCCAAATTGATTGGAGGAGTAAGTTAGCTGGAGGGACGGCAGAGGAAAAATGGAAGAAATTTCTACAGGAAATAAGGACAATGCAGGACAGATATATTCCAAGAAAAAAGGTTTTGAATGGAAAAAAGGCACAGATGTGGATAACGAGGGAGGTGAAGGATAAAATAAAAGCAAAAGGGGCGGCGTACAAAGTAGCAAAAATTAGTGGGAAAACAGAAGATTGGAACGATTTTAAAAATCTGCAGAGAGAAACTAAGAAGGTCATTAGGAAAGCAAAGATGAGTTACGAAAGGAAGCTGGCGGACAACATTCGGAAGGATTCTAAGAGTTTTTTTAAATACATAAGGAATAAAAGAGAGACACGGGTTGACATAGGACCAATTGATAACGGTGCAGGAGGTATTATAATGGATGATAGTGAGATGGCAAGGGAATTGAATGAATATTTTGCATCGGTCTTCACCGTGGAGGACATAAGCAATGTGCCCATTAGTCAGGAGTCTCACGAATTGGAGCTGAGTTCAATTGAGATTAATAGGGAGAAGGTGCTTGGAAAACTAAAGGGGCTTAAGGCTGATAAGTCTCCCGGACCGGATGAGGTGCATCCCCGGGTTCTGAAGGAGGTGGCTGTGGAGATAGCGGAGGCGTTGGCGATTATTTTTCAGGAATCGATAGATTCTGGCATGGTTCCGGAGGACTGGAGGGTAGCGAATGTAGTTCCGTTGTATAAGAAAGGTGGGAGGCAGCACAAAGGCAATTACAGACCTATTAGTCTGACGTCAGTGGTGGGAAAATTATTGGAGTCTATCCTCAAGGAGGAGGTTACCGAATACCTAGAGGCGCAAGGCAAGATAGGACCTAGTCAACATGGTTTTGTGAAGGGGAGGTCCTGTCTGACCAACCTATTGGAGTTTTTTGAAGAAATCACAGGTAGGGTGGATAAGGGAGAGGCAGTAGATGTTGTGTATTTAGACTTTCAAAAGGCCTTCGATAAGGCGCCTCACAAGAGACTGATTAATAAGATGAGAGGTCATGGAATTATGGGCAGGGTAGCAAAATGGGTGGAGAATTGGCTGGTTGGCAGGAAGCAAAGGGTGGAAATAAAAGGATCTCGTTCTGGTTGGTTACCGGTTACTAGTGGTGTGCCGCAAGGGTCGGTGTTGGGGCCTCTCCTTTTTACCTTGTACATCAATGATTTGGATGATGGAATAAATGGTTGTGTGGCTAAGTTTGCGGATGACACCAAGATAAGTGGAGGAGTAGGGAGCATAGAGGAAATAGAAAGAATGCAGAGGGACCTAGACAGTTTAGGAGAATGGGCAAGGAAATGGCAGATGAGATTCAATGTTGAGAAATGTGCAGTTGTACACTTTGGAAGTAGAAATAAGCGGGTAGATTATTATCTAGAAGGAGAGAAGATTGATAGTGCGGTAGTACAAAGGGACTTGGGGGTACTCATACAAGATACCTTAAAAGTTAACCACCAGGTTGGATCGGTGGTTAAGAAAGCGAATGCTATGTTGGCATTCATCTCGAGAGGTATAGTGTATAAAAGTAAGGAAGTGTTGATGAGGCTCTATGGGGCGCTAGTGAGGCCTCATTTGGAATACTGTGCGCAGTTTTGGGCCCCGCATCTTAGGAAGGATGTGCTGACGTTGGAGAGGGTTCAGAGGAGATTTACGAGAATGATTCCAGGAATGAAAGGGCTTAAGTATGATGAGCGTTTGTCGGCTCTTGGACTGTACTCGCTGGAGTACAGAAGGATGAGAGGGGACCTCGTAGCGACATTTAAAATGTTGACAGGTAAGGATAGAGTAGATGTGGCTAGGCTGTTTCCCTTGGTGGGCGTGTCCAGGACCAGAGGGCACAATCTTAGAATTAGAGGGTACAGTTTCAAGACAGAGATGAGGAGAAGTTTCTTTACCCAGAGGGTGGTGAAATTGTGGAACTCCTTGCCACGCACAGCAGTGGAGGCCAGATCAGTGGGGGTATTCAAGGAGGAGATAGACAGATATCTAAATAGTCAGGGTATCAAGGGATACGGGGATAAGGCTGGCAAATGGGATTAGAATAGTGTTTTTTTTTCTCTCTTTTTTCCCCACCCCATTTCTTTTTCCCTTTTCCTTGGAGCAGACTCGATGGGCCGAATGGCCTGCTTCTGCTCCCTTATCTTGTGATCTTGTGATCTTGTGGATCAGCATTACTTTAGGCTTCTTCTTCTTTGACACTTGGCCAATCTGCAGATTCTCTGCGATCACCAACATGAACCTTTTCCTCAGTTGGAATCGTTTGCCCAACCTCTCCACTAGCTCTGGAATTCTAAGGTTACACAAAAATGTGGTCTGCCTCTCAATGCGGTTACTTCATGATTTTTCTAAGAAACCTTCTAACATCTTTTACCTTTTGATTAACAACCACAGATTCAGTCTGCCTCCTTTCCAAAACAGAGCTTACTTCTCACAATTCTTGGAAGATGCCTGGAGCCTGTTGGGTCATGAACTCTGCTGGTGTGAGTCAGCTGTGCCCCATTCTGCCTCCAACACTTGGAAGCAGACTTGTTCCCCTCTTCCCCTCCGCTCTTTTTCCAGTACATCAACGATTGTGTCAGTGCTGCTTCCTGCACTCAGATGTAAATGGAAAATGTCATGACTTTTTTTGCCCATGTTCACCCTGCTCACATGATCCATTCCTGACTCTTTCTTCCCTTTGTGGATCTCTCTCTGTCAGTAGATGCCTTGTCCCTGCAGCTCTACTTCCTACTACCCTGTCTCCTGTAAGGTTTCCATTCCTTGGCCTCAGTTCCTTAGTCTCCCTCATATCTGCTGGAATTTTCAAAACTTCCCACACAGATGCCTCTGAGAGATCTTTCTTTATCCTGAGCCATGGATTCCCCACTGCCGGAGGTGACAGAGTCCTCTATTCCCCACACCTCGGCTCTCAACCCGTCTTCTCCCGGCCAGAGCAAGAGTAGAACTTCCTTCAGCTTCACCTTCCAGCTCGTCAGCCCCCATGTTTGGTGCAACATTTTCCACTATCTCGGCCAGCTTTAACAAGATTCCAGCAACAGGTGCACTATCCCCTCATCTCCCCTCAGCCTTTCGAAGGGACCATCCCCTTCACAGCTCTCAGCTCTGCTCTTGCACCTCCACCCTCCCTGGTACCTTCCTATGCCCTGCAGTGCATGGGACACCTTCAGCTTCAGCTCATACTTTCCCACTATCCAGGGACCCAGATCATCCTCCCAAGTGAAGCAGCGGTTCACTGCACCTCTTCCAAACTTGTGTCTTGTGCTCAGTGTTCACAGTGCAGTCTCATCTATGCGGGAGAGGCCAAGCGCAGAGGGGATGACTGCAGAACACCTGCATTCAGTCTGTGCAGTCACTTCAATCCTCCGTCTCATTCCCACCTGGACCTCTCTGTACGTAGCGTCTACGCTCTTGCATTCATGAGGAATAGCACATCAGCCTCGAAGTCGGCATGTTGCAGCTTCTGGGACTCGATATCAAATGCAACAGTTTCACGCAAAGTGCTTTCTCAGTTCGTATTAAAGCGGCCAGTTCTGCTCTACGTTATCCACCCGTAACATTAACTCTGTCTTTCATTCTCCACAGGAGCAGTCTGATAGGTCCTGCACTGTCCTTTTGGCATCAGGCTCGGAGCTGCATTTCACAGGGTTAACATGACCCTTTGTATTGTTTCTCTTTCTCTAGCCGCCCTCATTAACCTATCAGCCAGGCAGCTCCGTACACATGAGATCAGCTTGACAACTCTGTCCTAAAACCTGCCATGGCCAATTCCTTCCTCCTCCGCCCTAATCACAATCTGAAACCAATTTGTTTACTTGCCTTCCCAGTTCAACTGGAGAATATTCAGCCTGAAACCATCGCGGCTTGGTACGGCAGCTGCTCTGCCCGGGACAGGAAGAAACTACGGAGAGTTGTGGACACAGCTCAGCACATCACGGAAACCAGTCTCCCCTCCATGGACTCTACACCTCTCGCTACCTCGGTGAAGCAGCCAGCATAATCAAAGACCCCACCCACCCGGGTCATTCTCTCTTCTTCCCCCTCCCATCAGGCAGAAGATAGAAAAGCTGTATAAATTATTGGTAAGGCCACTCTTGGGAGTATTGCGTGCAGTTCTGGTCGCCCCATTACAGGAAGGAGGTGGAGGATTTGGAGAGGGTGCAGAAGAGGTTCACCAGTATGCTGCCTGGATTGGAGAGCATTAGCTGTAAGGAGAGGTTGGACAAACTGAAACTGTTTTTATTCTGAAGTGTTGGAGGCTGAGTGGAGACACTTTTGAAGTATATATAACTAAGTGAGGCACAGACAGCGTAGACAGTCAGGTCTTTATGGAAATGTCAAATACTAGCAGGCATAGCTTTAAGGTGACCAGGACAGGTTTGCTCCTTTGTTTTCTTATCATCCTTAATTCGGTCACCTTTGTGATCATGGAAGCTGAATGTCCCACACTGCAGGTGTCGGCTTATTCAGCTGTCTGGTTGACCTGGTTCTCACGGTAAACCGGAACTCATGCAAAGTTGGCTTCTTTTCCCATCATACTCTGTGGAAATTTAACAGCGAATCATATGGTTACATCTGTGTGTGTCACATGGATCCAACAAAAGAACACAAAGGCACTGAGTGCATTCCCCAAGTGGTCCGCATTGATGATCTGGATGCATTAAAATTTTGTTTGCAGCGTGGTAACAAGCCCTTCCGGCCCAACGAGTCCGCGCCGCCCATTTTAAACCCAAATTAACCTATCCGTATGTCTTTGCAATGTGGAAGGAAACCGGAGCACCCGGAGGAAACCCACGCAGACACGGGAGAACGTACAAACTCCTTACAGACAGTGACGGGAATCGAACCCCGATTGCTGGTGCTGTAATAGCGTCGTGCTAACCGCTACTCTTCCGTGCCGATTCATATTGCAGAAGATAAACATCTTCAAGGAATGCAGTCCTTTCAGGGACCAGATAGATATCCCACCTGGTCTCCAACAGCATGCAGGTCCCACCCACTATGCCCACCTCCTCCAGGAGCCTGGTGACGCTGTGGAAGATACAGGAAGGTCAAACAGCTTGTGGTGTTTGCACGTCCACATGGAGGGAGAACCTGATCAACACTGGCCCTCTCAGAGTCTGTGCAGCGTTGTGTCTTACCTTGGTGCCTACCTAGAAGGAGACTGACATGTGGAGGTTCAGCGCAGTAGTGACCTTCCTGCGTTTGGTCAGCATTATGTGTGCCAGCGAGCGAGGCTGGAGGTCAGCTCCCAGGATCTCCATGAGCCACCCAACTGCTTCACTGGAGAAGCAGTATCTTCTCACACAGAGCTCCTCAGAGGACACTGTTGTGACTGACAAACTGAGCCACACAGAGGCTGTAACTGGGAGATATAAAAGTCTTTATTCACACAGCAGATCTTCTAGGGAGAATCCAGTTCTCCTCTCCTGACACAATGTTTTATACTGTTTAAACACAAAGACAACAATAAATGATTAACTACACATTCAACGGCTATAATCACCTACTTAACTTTCACACTTTGAATGTAGACAGGTAACTGTGCAGAATTACATATTTACAATGGGAGCACGTCCCAACCAGCAGAACCCCTTTGAATGTTCAATACTGGTGGCTGGTCCGAGAGCTTCTGAGCACAAACTCCAGACACCCAAAATATCCCTCTGTTGTTACAGTGTTGAGGGACGGTCCCTGAATGTACAACTGGCCAGAATATCAAGTGACAAAACAGACCTGTCCTGAACTGTGCATTAAGTGGCAGGGATACACCTTCAATGATGCGTTAATACAGGAGATGGCCACTTAATGCCTTCCCTGGTCTCACCCTGAAGGTTTCAAGGAGCACCAATTAACATGAACATTCATCTGTTGTCTTCCCCTGTGTCGTTTCAATGGGACAGAATCAGAATGTCCCACACCCACTGATTGGTTTCAATGGCCTTAACGTATCAGTTGAAGTTAAATTGTGAACAGGTTTTATTTCCTGAAGACGGGTTCTCGTTTTAATTAATATCTGCTCTCCATCATTTCACAACCCCAGAATAATCACTAACAAACACCTTGTGTGATGGAGACTGTCTGTGGACCCACACCTGAGAGCAGGGGATCCTTTGATTGGCTGTGAATTGATGACAGGTACCATGAGTAAAACTGCCATCCACTATGCCTATGTACGAGAACCTTTCACTGATCCTGTTCCAGTGATCCAATATGGTAATGTCACTAAATAATGTGCAACAGTGTTATTCTTTGAAGTCAAGAGGCAAAGAAGACCATTGAGGCAAAGGGAGAAAGCCCTTGTGTGTTTGAGAGGGACTGATGCCAGAAATTCTCTGGTTCTCCTCATTTTGCATCTCATCACCCACAGTTCAACTTCATTCTGTCCCCTCGGGTTTTCCCATTCAATCTTTTACTTTCTCCTCACATGTACCCTTCCCCCAAGCCCCTTGATTAGCTGAAAGCCCTGTTAGTTTTCCAATCTCCTGTTATTTATTTGTTGCCCTGGCTGTGAGATTGGCTGGGAGTTGGGTACATTTATCACCCAGAATAAAATACTTTTAGAATGACATGATGCAACCATTCTTCCAGCCTCTCATTTGTCATATTCATGCTTCTGTTCTGTTGGGAGGCAGCAGTATTGAAAAATAATCTATTTTTAATAGATTTCTTTATATTAATATGAAAATATTTCACTGCTGGGTTGCAGCAAATCAAATCTAAACCAGAATGGCTGCAAACTTTGTTCCTGTGGAAGCAATGCCTGAATTAGTGCAAGTGGTCTGAATACTGTGATCAGAATACCAGGAGGCTGGTTTTTCCGTCTTTGCATTTGGGATGAAATGTGGCATGTGAGAACATTGGAGGAAAAACAGAAATGCTTTCAAAGCAGTTGATCATTTTGCTATATGTTATCACCACAGGGGAAAAAATCACACTCCATTGACTGAATTAAAGGAGCAAATAGAACACAAGGCATAGCTCATGTGTAGTAATTTCATTGGAAATAACCCATTTGAACTCTGCATGGCTTTTATTATCCTAATTTGGAATTGCAGCAGAATGAGGTCCACATCCAAACTCCTGTGCCGAGGAAAACCTTCATACTTCACAAACTATTATCATGTGATGGAAGACAAGGCTCCTGCCTTTGTTACAGAAACAAGCATCAAAAACTCACCATGAATATTTCAGGCTATTGACAAAGTTGGTCGGTTAGCTGGCTATTGTTAATCACTGCAGAGTGCAAGTCAGCGGTGGAATCTGTGGTGGCGAATTAAGGGGAATGTTGGGAGAATAACATGGGATTAATGTAGGATACATGTAGATGGGTGTTTGATAATCAGGCCTGATTTGATTGACCAAAATACGCTGCGAATTCCCTCACAAGTTATAGGTCATCCCAAAACAAAAGGTTCAAGGCCAGTATCTGGGTGCACTGGAATTATAATTGTGCATAGACTCAGATAAAACGTATCTCTATTAAATCGGAGGAAACAATTTAAACCATGAGTGTTTGCAATGAAGTTGCCGAAACATGATTATTACTTTGCAATATTTGGTATGGTTGAGTGGCTATTTTATAACAAATCCTATTAGAGATGTTTAATACATTTTCACTGTGAAATACCTACATGGAAGCGACTTCCAAAAATATTTATCCATCTACTTCAATGGATTTCAGTAAACAACTTACTTTCAATAAAAGAGTTGAACTTTAAAATTATTAAATACATCATTAATCATCTCATATTTTACTTTGTTGTAAAACTCTGCTAAATTCAGACAAATCTCCTTCATTAGCACAGGTTATGTGGTAATTACTGCATATAAGACGCTGGTGAGGCCGCACTTGGAGCACTGTGTACAGTTTTGGTCACCCTGTTATAGGAAAGATGTTATTAAACTTTTTAACAGTTTAATAAATGGCAGAGTTGTTTCCTTAAGACAGGATGTAAGGCCAGCTAAACAAGGCAAAACTGTTATTGAACTGTGCACATAAAATATAATCTCTAAGGTTATGTAACAGGGCAGCAGGCACTTCAGGACACACGGACTATCAAGCATCCATTCACACGAATTATACACTAATCCCATTTTATTTTCCCCACATTTCCACCCCAAGATTCCACCACTCACCAATGCACAAGGTGGTCAATTAACCTCCTACTCTGCCCAGCCTTGGGATGTGGGAGGAGATCTGAGTACTCACATGTTCACAGGAAGAGCATGCAAGCTCTGCACACACAGCATCAGCAGTAAGGATAGAGCCCAGATCACTGGAGCTGTGAGACAGCAGTTTGACCAGCTGCACCACTGTGTTGCCTTAAATTTAATGTGCCAATAATATCAACCGATATCAGGTGAGGGAGGGGGGAGAGTAGGAACGATGTCAGAAGCTGGGAGGTGATCGGTGGTTCTGACATCACTCCCACTCTCCCCCCCCCACCTGCCTATCACCCCCTCACCTGGATCCACCCGTCACCCCCCAGCTCTAGCTCCACCCCTTCCCCCCACCTTGTTACACCGGCTATCTCCCCTCTGTCTTCCCAGTCCTGATGAAGGGTCTTGACCCGAAACGTCGACTGTCCATCTCCCTCCGCAGATGCTGCCTGACCCGCTGAGTTCCTCCAGCACTTTGTGTGCTGCTCCCGATTCCCAGCATCTGCGGCCTCTCTTGTGTCTTCTACTTGGTCTCATGTTTGGCCCTGAGAAGGTGGCAGTGAACTGTGGACAATCACTTCATTCGATCCAGCTTTTGTAATGGGTCATGGGTGTGAACTGGTTGGAAGAGTCACTGAACAGACACAGCAGCAGGCACCTTCCTTCTCTGATGATCATGGTAGCAGGTGGAAACCTAAAGAGAAAATCAGGATGTTTGGGCCTCCACGCAAAATATGGAATTATACTGATCAGAAGTATGTCCCGTCATTGCAACATAGTGAACCCTATTCCTCAAGTAGGGATACTGAGAATGAAAGTGAAGTCAGTTTAATGATGTTGTTGGTTTTCCCATTACACAGAAAGCTGAAAGACTAGACTTCGGTCGTGAGTCCCGACTGTGAACAAACTGAATTTCATGACTGCAAAGGAATGAACTCTCCAAAACGTCAAACGTTCTGTGACCAGTGGTAGCGCTGTAGTAACTACTCACAATCTCCAACCTGTCCCCTTCAACAATGAAAGGCTTCAGACACTGTCTCAAACACTGTCAAACTGACCTTAAGTTTAATGAGACTTCAAAGGCATCTCATAAAAAGTTTATTGGAGCTTTCTCAATAAACAGGTGCAGTTGTCATGATTTCACTGGAAGTACTATCCTTGGTGATGAAATGTCAGCACAATGAGTCACATTCAATGAGAGGTCATTGACTGAACTAGAGGAGTTCAAAATGTCAGGTAGCATCTGTGGAGGGAAATGGAGAGTGGACGTTTTGTGTCGAGACCCTTCACCTGGACTTCCTCCAGCAGTTTGTCTTTTGTTCCCATGTGCCTCACCAACCATTCTCTCAAGATGTCCTGACCCTTTCAAAGAGTTATTACCACCCCTCCCCGAGTGCCGCACTCTCTACGAGCGCCAATTAGTCTATCTTGTCTGTCTTTGTTCCATTTGTCAAGATGTAATGCTTCACACTTCGCTGTGGTGAAATATTTTTCTCGTTCTGCTTGTTTATCCGTGTCCCTCAGCAGTCTTTTCCCATCCACACGTTTTCTACCCCGGCCCCCTATGTTTCTGGTCACTGATGGCAATGGTATAAAATGTGACCATAGATATCCACTAAAAGTAGCTTCTATTCATTTGACGGACTTACATTTAATGCTTTGCAAGCAGCACAGTGGTTCATCCAGAAGAGCTGCTGTTCACAGGTCCCACAATCCGGGTTCAATCTGACCTCTGGCCCTGGCCATCTGGAGGCCCTGCCTTCTCCCTGTGGCTGCACGCGTTTCCTCTGGGTGCTCTGGTTTGCTCCCACGCTCCACTGACATTGGTATTTTGGTAGGTTAATTGGCCTCTGTAAATTGTCCCTGGTGCGCAGGTGATTGGCAGAATCGAGGGGCAGCGGATAGGAAAGTGGGCAGAATGAAGCGGGATCAGCCTGGGGATGGTGTAGAGGGGTGGTTGATGCTCAGTATCGACAATGTGGGCCGAAGGCAGAAGAGGAGAGGGGGTGGTGGGCACACACTTTGACCCACCCCCTGGTGGATCTGCTCTCCCCTCCTCCCCCGCACCTGCCCATCACCGTCTCTTACCTGCATCTACCCATCACCACCCTGTGCCCACCCTGCCTCCCCTCTGTAGTTCACCTCTCACTGCTCTGCTTTTCCCTCCTATACATCGGGCTTCCCCTTTTCCTATCTTCAGTCCTGAAGAAGGCTTCTGACCCGAAACGTTGACCGCCTGCTTTTCTCCACGGATGCTGCCTGGCCTGCTGAGTTCCTCCAGCATCATCGTGTTTTTCGTTAAAAACATGCAGAACTTGGCTGAGAGTACACCTGGAGTATTAAGTGCAGCTTTAACTTCCTTACCTAAGAAAGGATTCACTTGCCATAGAAGGAGTACTGCCAGCATTCACCAAATTGATTACTGTGCTGGCAGGTCTGTTATATCAGAAGAGATTGGATCAAACAGACCTTTATTCACTGGAGTTGAGATGAACTATAGGGGATCTCTTCGAAATTGCAAAATATTTTGACAGGGCCGGCAGATAGGATGCGGGGAGGATATTGTCCTTAGCTGAGGGTATACAGAGGATCACAATGTCAGGATGTGGAGCAGGATGTTGTGGACCAAGATAAGGAGAAGTTCCTTCACTCAGAGAGTGGTGAACCAATGGAATTCTTCAGTACAGAAGGCTGTTTCCAGATAAAATAGTTAAGATTTATAGCCAGTCAAGCTATGCTAAGAATTAATCCAGTATCTCCAATGCGATTATAGATGACAGCTTGGAGAGCAGCAGTTTTGGCTTCTGTTGTAGAGGTCAGGTTTCTGAATGTGTCAAGTTTCAGAAGGATATAGGTAGATTTCTAGACACACAGGGCATCACAGGGGCTTGGGAGATGAGTGGGATTATGGTTTTGGGACAGGAGATCAGCCACAAACATGAATGGGGGAGTCGGCTGAAAGGATTGAAAGGTGCACCCCTGCTCCTACTTTCTGTGTTGGTCTGTGTCTATCTGGCTATTAAACTTACATTTTTGAACACCAGGACTGGACACCCGTGTCAATGTGTACATCTTGGCACCAACATACAGGAGAAACGTTAACTTCTCTTCCCATCTCCAGTGTTATTTGAAGTGAAACAGTGTTCAATCCTTTCTACATACTCAATCCACAACTTGATTGAACAAACTAAAAAACTAAAGTGCCAGCTGTGATGAAAAACACGATGATGCTGGAGGAACTCAGCAGGTCAGGCAGCATCCGTGGAGAAAAGCAGATGGTCAACGTTTTGGGTCAGGACCCTTCTTTGGGACCCAACTGTGGTCATCTTGACTTGATTAGGTTACAACATAACTGATGCAAGAACAAAGTCTAAGTCAATAAAATTCAAATCAGTTTCAATAACAGTTGCTAGTCCGGGGAAAGAAATCCAAAATTCCATAAAGGGGAAGGAAATCAAACTATGATTCATCAGAGTTAACATGTATTTATAAAGCTGTGATTGACAAATTCAATGAAATTTCTTTGCAAATTATCATGATTGAAATATTTATTGAAAACAACAGTTCTGATTCAACAATTTTTTACCTGTGCACTCATTCACTCAAGGGCATTGCTAACAATAGGATTACAACATACAGTTCTCTGCACCAACTCCCTCCTCAGTCCTGGCAAGCTCCACTTCTTCCTGAGATGCACAGGTTCTCACAAGAAACAGAATTTAAGCAGTTACAGAATTGTTATGACACAAAAGTAGGTAATTTGGCCCATCCAGTCCACACTGGCCCTCTGTTGAATAACCTATTCGGTACCATCCCCTGTCCCTTCCCCGACGACTTGCAAATTATTCTCCCCAAGTGCCGATCTCATTGATGAACTGTGCTATTGATTCTGTTTTCAATATCTCTACAGGCAGTGAGTTTCAAATCACTGAAATTCACCGGGATCCACCCATCACCCCCCAGCTCTTGCTCCACCCCTTCCCCCCACCTTGTTACACCGGCTATCTCCCCTCTGTCTTCCCAGTCCTGATGAAGGGCCTCGACCCGAAACATCGACTGTCCACTTCCCTCCACAGATGCTGCCTGACCCATTGAGTTCTCTGGTGTTTTGCGTGTTGCTCCTAGTTTCAAATTATTACTACTCTCTGTGTAAAAAAAACTTTTCTTCACAAAGCCCCCAGATGTCTTTTCCCTTCAAAGGCTGTCTCCTGGCTCCCGAGCAATCTGCTGATAGGAACTTGTTTTCTCATCCTTTTCTAGACTTGCCAAAACCCTTTGGAGTTGGTTTATTATTGTCACTTGTACTGAGGGACAGTGAAAAACTTGTCTTGCATACCACTTGTACAGATCATTTCATTACACAGTGCGTTGATGTAGTACCGGGTAAAACAATACAGAATGCAGAGTAAAGTGTCACAGTTACAGACAAAGTGCAGTGCAGGCAGACAATAAGGTGAAAAGTCACAAGGTAGACCGTGAGGTCAAGAGTCCATCTTATCACACTAGGGATCATTCAATAGTCTTATAACAGCGGGATAGAAGCTGTCCTTGAGCCTGGTGGTACGTGCTTTCAGGCTTTTGTATCTTCTGCCCGATGCGAGGGGGCAGAAGGGAGAATGTCTGGGATGGATGGGGTCTCTAATTATGTTGGCTGCTTTACTGAGGCAGCGAGAAGTATGGACAGAGTCCATGGAGGGGAGGCTGGTTTCTATGATGTGCTGGGCTGTGTCCACAACCCTCTGCAGTTTCTTGAGGTCTCGGGCAGAGCAGTTGCCGTACCAAGCCGTGATGCATCACCAAGATCTCCTCTCAACCTTCTGTGCCCCAGTGGGAATAGCCACATATTCTCCAGTCTAACCTTACAGCTGACACCTATTGAAAGCAGAGAGTGATCAATTCTTCAACAGTAAGGGAGGTGGGCAGCAAGTGGGAAGCTACATCTGAGGCAAAGGATCTTGCTGAACAGCAGAGCAGTGCCAAGGAACAATAGTCCCCCGTCCCCATCTTCTTTTACTCCAGCTCTGGACTCTTGAACATCTTCAACATTAATTGATCCAACACTGCCAACCACGCCATTAGCTACCAAAGCTCTTAGCTCCAGAATTCCCTCCCTAAAGCTGCCTGCTTCTTGTACCTTTCTTCCTTTTAGTGACTTCTTAAACCTACCACTTTAACCAATCTTTTTGTCATCTGGCCTAATATTTCCACACGTGGCCCAATGAGATTAGAAATAGGACCAGGAATGGTCTGTCCAGCCCCTGAAACTGTGGACAGTTCTGGTCACCCTGGAATGGGAAAGACGTGGTGAAACTGGAAAGAGCGCAGAGAAGATTTACAAGGATGTTGCCAGGAGTCGAGGGCCTGAGTTATAGGGAGAGGTTGGCCAGGCTAGGTCTTTATTCCTTGGAGTGTAGGAGAATGAGGGGCCACCTTGTAGAAATGTTTAAAATTATGAGGGGCAGAGATAAGGTGGACGGTAACAGTCTTTTCCCCAGGGTAGGGGAGTCCAAAACTAGGGGGGCACAGGTTTAGGGTGAGAGGGGAAAGATTTAAAAGGGGCCTGAGGGGCAACTTTTTCCACGCAGAGGGTGGTGAGTGTGTGGAACGAGCTGCCAGAGGAAGTGGGTGAGGCAGGTGCAACAGGGTCATTTAAGAAACCCTTGGATCGGTACATGGAGGGGCGGGGCTTGGAGGGATATGGGCCGAACGCAGGAAATTGGGACTAGCTGGGTGGGCACTGTGGTCAGCATGGACTGGTTGGGCCGAAGGGCCTGTATCCATGCTGTATTGCTCTGTGAATCTATGCCATCACTCATCTGTGCTGGACTTTGACGCTGTCAGCATGACCCCCGTCTCCCTTGATCCCCTTCGTGAGCAGAAACCTGTCCAAATCTGCTTTCAAAGAACAAACAACGCCTTCTGCAGTAGAGAACTCCAAAGATTCACCATCCTTCCAATGGAGAAAAAATTCTCCTCATCCTAGTCCTTACTCTGAAGTAGGCTCCTCATCCCGGGGGAAACATTCTGCCAAACCCGTCAGGAATCATATTTAATCGGCCCCTCCATGAGTCCCCTTGGTACGTTTTACTGCTTTGAAGGTGGAAATACGAAGGCAGAGAATTGTGCCCGGGACGTCCACCCAAATCGTCACGTACCTCCCGGGCAGGAGGGGGGCGGCTCTGCCACCAGAGGGAGATTTCAGATGTTGTTCTCTGTCTCACAGCCTGGGTTCTCCGTTACGCCCCGTCCCATTGACGGGAATTTGGGGCTGGGCAGGCAGATTTGACTATAAAAGTTTGCAACGTTGACGGTGAGCGCAGAATCGGAGCAGAGGGCAGTCGGCGTGGGGCAGCCTGAAGAAGAGATGGCACAAGGTGGGTGCAACTCCGACTCCGGGTGTTCCAGCAGCAAACTAACAGCCCGCGGGCAAATACTTCTCACTTAAAGATAACACGATAAGTTATTAAGGCTTTGAAAAGTAAGGAGAAAACTTGTTGAACTTTTGGAAATATTTGGATGGTTCCATATATTTCAGGATACTTTGCTGGTAATTGCTGTGTTTCTGTTCGAAGGGAATAACTAATCATTTTGTGATTTGCAGAAGTTGAGAAGTGCGCTTTAACGGATTTTTACTTTTTTCTACAACATGCTTTTAACTGCCTTTTTTCACAGCGCTGGAAGTGGCAAGCACAGATCTGCAGTGTCAGCTCAATAACACGGCGCACAACACGGCCGATTTTGGCTTCAGGCGGCTGGTTCTGAGACGGGGCGCTCGTTTCACCATCACTGTGAAGTTCACCTCCAGAGGCTACCAACCACAACATGACCAGATCTCCTTCATCGTGGAAACAGGTAAAGAGAGAAGCGATGGGCTCAGGTACGATGTGTAATGTAGGGGTAAGGCCAGGGATTGGAGAAAGTACTTGCATTTATATAGCGCCTTTCAGCAGACATCCCAAAGCATTTTACAGTATGAAGCAATCAGTATTGTAACCATGGAAACACAGAGACCAATTTCCATACAACAAGTCCTCACAGGGCGATGATGCTCAGGCTGTGCATCTTACTGAGGTAAAAACAGAATATGTAGCAAATAGTCAGCAGGTCAAGCAGTGTCCACAGAGGGGGAAACTGGATCAGCACTTCAAGCTGATGAGCTATGGTCAAGTCCCATTAGATTCTGATCAAGGAGTGTTAACTCTTTCTCTCTGACAACAGATGCTGACTGACCAGCCGGTGTGAGTACAGCCAGTTCACACTGGCAGCAGTGAACAAAGTAGTTTCTATATTGTCACCTTGATCAAGGGGTAAAAATTGGTCAGGACATTGGTAATAAATCAGTTTCAAGTAGCTCTGTGGTCTTGCCCCCATCCTGGTAATCTGCTCCAACCCACTATCCACCTGGGAAATCAGTCATTTGGATTCCTTATAGGATCTCAGAATTGAAACCCTTCACCATTGCTGGCTTTAACTCATTGTTGAGTCTAAACTCAGGGATTTTCTCCCTAAACCTCTCTGCCTCAAAGCAAGCACAGTAGTGTAGCGGTTAGCGTAATGCTATTACAGTGCCAGCGACTGGGGTTCAACTCCCGCTGCTGCCTGTAAGGAGTTTGTATGTTCTCCCCGTGACTGTGTGGGTTTCCTCTGGGTGCTCCGGTTTCCTCCCAAATTCCAAAGACGTACGGGTTAGGAAGTTGTGGGCGTGCTATGTTGGTGCTGGAAGTGTGGTGACACTTGCGGGCTGCCCCCAGCACATTCTGAGTAACGTGAAAAGAGACATTTCACTGTGTGTTTCGATGTACATGTGACTAAAGAATAAAAAAACATCTTATCTCTATCTGTCTTTCCCCCTTTAAGAAACATCTTAAAATCTCCCTTCCTGACAAAACTTTTGCTCACACGCCTTAATATCTCCTTATATGGGTCTGCATCAATTTTTAAGTTAGTGATATCTTATAAATATGAATTGTTGCTGAGGTCATTGTGCTCTCTTTCCTTTCTAATGAAGTAACCTTTAGCGTTGAAAAATATTTAATTAAGTTTTATCCTTCTGAATGTTCATGAATGATTATCTTTGATATCAAAACTGATCCCACAGTAAAATGCATAATTCTGCATATTTTCAATGACTCACTCTTAATCTAGTCTCCAACTGTTCGATAATCTGTAGAGCAGTACCCAACATAATGAAATAGTGTTCTGGTACTCTCAAGGCATATTAAAATGACTTTTACATTCATTTTTCTATGAAGAAGGGAAATTTTGCTGTTACCTAATCTGAAGTAATTGTGGCAAGAGTCATGACGTTCACTAGCTTTCAATATTACTCTATTTTGGGATTGTAACATAAACACCACTGAGAAGCAATCATTTTCCAAGTACGAGTCTGCAGTACAAACTCTGAAGGAGAGAACAACATAGAACATAGAACAATTACAGCACTGTTCAGGCCCTTCGGCCCACAAAGCTGTGCTGAACATGTCCCTACCCTAGAAATTACTAGGCTTACCCATAGCCCTCTATTTTACTCAGCTCCATATACCGATCTAACAGTCTCTTGAAAGACCCTATCATATTCACTTCCACCACCATCTCCGGCAGCCCATTCCACACACTCACCACTCTCTGAGTAAAAAACTTACCCCTGACATCTCCCCTATATCTACTCCCCAGCACCTTAAACCTGTGTCCTCTTGTGGCCACCAATTCAGCCCTGGGGAAAAGCCTCTGACTATCTATCCTATCAATACCTCTCATCACCTTATACACCTCTATCAGGTCCCCCCTCAGCCTCCGTCTCTCCAAGGAGAAAAGGCCGAGTTCCCTCAACCTGTTTTTATAAGGCATGATCTGCATTCCAGGCAGCATCCTTGTAAATCTCCTCTGCACCCTTTCTACGGCTTCCACATCCTTCCTGCAGTGAGGCGACCAGAACTGAGCACAGTACTCCAAGTGGGGTCTGACCAGGGTCCTATACAGCTGCAACAATACCTCACGGTTCCTAAATTCAATTCCCTGATTGATGAAGGACAATACACCATGTGCCTTCTTAACCACAGAGTCAACCTGCGCAGCCAATAGTATGAAGAATGAATCATGAACAAGTATGAAATAATTGCCTGAATTTTGCAGGCAAATTTCAGCATTTACCTGTGTTACTGATACCATTTCCCCACGTCACTGTGGTAACTTCAGAGTTTCCACATGGACTTCTGAAGATAATATTTGTTCTCAGCGGCTATGTTTCCGGACATGCTCCACATGAAGCCCAGTATGAGACTCTATGTGTTTGCGATTCCCCACCACTCACATGAAGAATTTACCCCTGTATCATGTGCCAGGTTGAGTAAGTAGTTTCTTCACTGGCTATTTCAATTACAATCAGATAGAGGAATTTGCGAGGGGACCCAGTGATGCTGTCTGTCTGATCATGCATAACACGTTTGCAAGACGATCAGTAAGTAAATGAAAATTAAAAATGAAACAAAAAGATGCTGCAATTTGTCTTTTTTTCATTATCACCCCACAACCTTTTATGGTAAAGGTAGCACTGAATACAGGGAAGGTTCAATGGAGTCCAAAAGTAGAATGGATCCAACACAGGCAGAGAGCTACAGTGCAGGACAACAGTAACTGTACTTCAGAAATAATGCACTGGATGTGAGGAGTTTCATAACATCCCATGATTGGTAAATTGGTTTATTATTGTCACATGCACTGAGGTACAGTGGAAAACCTTGTTTTGCATGCCATCCATACAGATCAATTCATTACACTGTGCAGTGAGGTAGCCCAGGGGAAAACAATAACAGAATACAGAATAATGTGTCACAGCTACAGAGGAAGTGCAGTGCAGGCAGACAATAAGGTGCAAGGTCATAACGAGGTAGATTGTGAGGTCAAGAGTCCACCTTATTGTACTAGGGGACTGTTTAATAGTCTTATAACAGCGGGATAGAAGCTGTCCTTGAGCCTGGTGGTACGTGCTTTCAGGCTTTTGTATCTCCTGCCGGATGCGAGGGGGGAGAAGGGAGAATGTCCGGGATGGATGGGGTCTCTGATTATGTTGGCTGCTTTAATGAGGCAGCGAGAAGTGTAGACAGAGTCCATGGATGGGAGGCTGGTTTCTGTGATGTGCTGGGCTGTGTCCACAACTCTCTGCAGTTTCTTGAGGTCTCGGGCAGAGCAGTTGCCATACCAAGCCATGATACATCTGGATAGGATGCTTTCTGTGGTGTATCGATAAAAATTGCAAGGGTTGAAGAGGATATTCTGAATTTCTTTAGCCTCCTGAGGAAGTAGAGGTGCTGGTGAGCTTTCTTGGCTGTAGCATCCACATGATTTGACCAGGACAGGCTGTTGGTGATGTTCACACCCAGGAACTTGAAGCTCTCAACACTCTCAACCTCAGCACCATTGATGTAGACAGGTGCATGTACACTGCTCCCTTTCCTGAAGTCAATGACCAGCTCTCTTGTTTTGCTGACATTGAGGGAAAGGTTGTTGTCATGACACCATTCCACTAAGCTCTCTATCTTCTATCTGCACTCTGACTCATTGTTACTTGAGATATAGCCCACTACGGAGTTGTCACCTGCAAACCTGTAGATGGAGTTAGAGCAGAATCTGGCCACACAGTTTTGAGTGTATAGGGAGTAGAGTAGAGGGCTGAGGACGCAGCCTTGTGGGGCACCAGTGTAGGGGATAATCGTGATTGTGAAAAGTGCAATAAGTGCAGTTTACTTTCTCCTTCCTTAATGTTAAAGCCACCTTTGTACTTGAAAACAGTTCTTGAAATTAGACTGGAATAAGTTTAATCTTAAAGCAACAATAACACTTCAACTCCAATTGAGACATGGGACAGCTATCTATTACAGAGGCATGCTTCACAAATGATCCTAATTAGTTTGTGAAATGTGGGGTTGATTTTGGCTGTTTGCAAGTTTTAAATTAGGAGAGATTTAAAATCAATCTGTAGCCCATTTTAAATCTGTCCTGAATTTTCTTCAAGTCACAGAGGAAGACTGCACAGGGAAAGGCTTTTTGGAGCATGAGCCCATGACAACCAACAGCCACGCAGTTACACTCATCTCAATTTTTTATTCTCCCCACCTTCCCATTAACTCCCTCCGCCCCCCCCAGATTCTACCCCTCACCCACACACGAGGGGCAATTTACAGTGGCCAATCAGCTGTCCATCCCACACATCCTGGGGATGTGGGAGGAAACCGGAGCACCCGGAGGAAATGCACACAGTCACGGGGAGAAAAAACTGAATCAGCCAGCGGCCGAGGTCAGGATTGAACCCAGGTTGCTGGTGCTGTGAGGCGGCAGCTCTACCCATTGTATCACTGTGACGCCTGTGTGTCACCAACTTTTATTTCCATTGACCTCAAAGATACATTGGCCTGATTCACATGTCCTGATCTACACTGATGTATCAATCTTAAAATATATACACTCTGATTATTATGATAGAAGATATGCATTTAGAAAAGTATAGTGTGATTCGGCAGAACCAGCAGTTTTATGAAAGAGAAATTGTGTTTAAGTTGAGTTATTTGAGAATGTAATTAGTAGGGTAAATATCAAAAGACACTTGAAAAAGTGCCACCTGAGAGGTTGAGGGTGATACATTAGCACAGATCGAGAACTGGTGAGTAGGCTGAAAGTAAGGAGGTCCTTTTCATGTTGGCAACTTGCACCTAATGGGTTGCATCAGGGATCAGCGCTGGGGCCTCATCTGTTCACGATCTAAGGACAACAAGACCAAATATAATATACTCAGCCAATGTCTGTCGAGCACTTGTCGGAGGCAAAGCAAGTTCTGAGGAAGACACAGGATAGAAATGGTAAAGCAAGAGGGAAAAACAGATGGCAGATAGAATACAATGCGGGCATTTTAGTCAGAAGAATAAAAGAACAGATTATTATTTAACTGTTGTGAATATTAAATGTAGGTGTTCAGAGTAAATGAAGTGTTGGCCTGTATTGCAAGGGCAATGTACAAGACTGAGGAAGTACTATACAGGTCCCTGGTGAAGTCACTCTTGTAATCTGTGCACAGCTGTAGTCTTCTTTATGGGACGATAGGTCTGTCTTACCTCACCGCAGGGTTAGTTCACGAGTCTGATGCCTTGGGTTGTCCTGTGAAGAAAGTTTACTTAAACTGAGCCTGTAATCTCTGAAGTTCAGCAGAATGAAAGGTCATCTCACTGAAGCACATAACAGACGTGGAGTTTTGACAGAGTGAGTGCTATGAGGATGTTTCACCTCATTGGAGAGTCTGGAGTTGAGGGCATTGTCTCAGGAAAAGGAGTTGACCACTTAAGTCTAAGGTGAGGAGGGATTTCCCTTCTCACCGAGAGCTGTGCGTATGTGGAATTCTCCCCAATTATTGTGTGTTATCTGACTAGATGCCCTTAACAGCTCAACCTTATGGCAAATCTGTCCTCTCCCAATCACAGGTATCCCCTTTGTCCTATTTATGCCTCTGGACAACTTCTCTGCACAGTAACAAGGACTTTTTTTATCATCTCCTTCCCTGTTCTGACAAAGGATCTTTTACCTGAAACATTATCTCTGTTTCTCTTTCCACTGATATGGCCTGTCTTCTGAGTGTTTCCAGTATTTTTCTGTTTTTATTTCGGATTTCCAGCATTTGCACCTTATTATTTATTTTCAATACCTCAGTGTTTCACTGTTTTCGGTACAAAATTTGGGATTCACAAAAATATTGTGACCTCAGGCAAAACCATCATAAACTGGTGACGAACTAATTCAATCTTGTGGTTCATCTACATCATGGTGAATAGGCAATCATAAGCAAGAGGTACTGGAGAGCCTATAAAAAAGGCCTCCAACAACAACTTCATGACTGGGAGACATCAGAGACTGCAGATACTGGAATCTGGAGCCAAAGAAGAGGGAGGTTGTGACCATCAGATGCATCTGAATAGGCTGAGGCTGGTTCGAAGGAAGAAAACTAAAGTTGTGAAATGATCTGATGATGTTCCTTAAAGTTACAGAGGTGTTCATTGGATAGTGGTGGAGAAGATGATTCTGTGAGTCCAAAATTAGGAACCATAACTGTAAGAAAGTCATTAATAGAGAATTCAACAGGAACTTCTTTACCCAGAGACTGGTGGAGAGTTATGGAAACTTGCTCCCAGGTGGAGAAGGTGGGGAATGATATCGATGCCCTTAAGTGGAAGGGCGATAAGTGCGGAAGGAAGCAAGGTTGTACGGGTGAAGGTTGATGAAGTGGGAGGAGGGACGAGTCTCATATCAGAGTCACAGAGTCATAGAGCACAGGAAAAGGCCCTTCGGCCCAACCTGTCCATGCCGACTGTGTTTCCCAGTGAGCTAGTCCCATCTGCCCGTGTTTGGCCTATAGCCCTCTAAACCTCTCCTACCCATGGACTTATCTAGATGGCTTTTAAATGTTGCTAATGTGCGCGCCTGAACCACTATTTCTGGCAGCTCATTCCAAATACGCACCACCCTTTGTGTGAAGAAGCTGCCCCTGGTGTCCCTTTTAAATCTCCCCCCTCTGATCTTAAACCCATGTCCTCTTGTTTTTAGCATCTGCTCGCCCCTCATGATCTTATGCACCTCTATCAGGTCACCCCTTGTCATGTGGGACATTAACACCAACACACACCAGTTGGGTGGAGTGACCAGTTTCACTTCTGTAAATTCTGTGTAATGTTAGAATAGTAAAATAAATAAATAAAGGCCAAAACCAACACCCTCAGCTTCCTGTGTTGGCAGTGTTAAAAGAAAACATCCTCTTTGTGATTAAACTGAAGCATTAAACTCACACATCTTAGTCAGTGGTGTAAACAACATCTTTCATTAAAAAAATCATTAGTTTCTTTACTGGAGTCCTTGTTTTTAAATATTTTTGTTAACTAACTATATGGTTTTAATCTTCAGACCTGCCTGCAGAAGGAGTCAAGTACATTAAAATAAATGTGTTCAGGGTGTACAAATGCCTGCTGAAGCCTTTGGCGTTCTCCTGGAGCTTCAGCATAAAGCAGGCCCTGTAAAGGCTGAAGATGGGAAGCTGGGAAGTGGAGGTGGGAAGCTGGGAAGGCTGATCCCAGATTACCTGCCTTATGCCGCACTGAACATCTGAGTGAAGATTCTGATGCCTACTGTATTAGCTGGGTGAATGCTTCTGTTAAAATGGTGCATGCACCCCAGCCCTGCAAAAGGCGATACGCATTCCTACACTAAACGGTCACTTTTGGACCTGGGGCTTGCAGTCAGTGTGTCAGGAGGTGCATTACCCAGACACTTCATGGTGGTCCACCAAGTGCTTCACTTGAGGGCCCACCTCTGTCTACTGCACCTCTAAAAGAGGTTCAAAGTGTCCAAGCACTGGTGAACAGACTTTCCTATGTCTACTCTTGATGTAGGGTGATGTAGATCCTGAGCTGGGGCTGAGTCCAGTGGGCTGCAGGTGAGGGAGGTGGGTAAGATGGAAGATTTGGCATTGTAAACGGTCAGACCTGCTTAATGCGGAGAGCAGATAGGGTGGCAGGGGGGTAATCTCGATGGATTGGTGGGTCAACAAAACAGTGGTCAGCACTTGGGGTTGGCAGTTTGGACTTGGTAGTTGGTTTCTCCATGGGTTCGGTTGGTGGTGGGGAGAGAGCTCGTGGCGTTGGTGGTGATCTGGGGAACGGGGCTTTGTGACAGGTGGGCTTGACCAATGGGGCGAGGTGCTTCGATTTGCATGGATGTTAGGTGAGGTGAATGAGATGCTGGGATGGCAGGCGGGGAGGGGTCAGGACTCACTGGGAAACCTTGTCCAACCACCAGAGCAGATAGAATGGCTGTGGTTCACTCTCCCATCTGAAGGATGAAAGCTGGATTAGAGAGTATCAGCTATCAGAAGAGGTTGGATGGTCTTGGACAGTTTTCTCTGGGGCATCGGAGGTTGAGGGGTGAACTGAAAGAAGAGTTTTCAATTACCAGAGGCATAAATCGGGTGGATAGCCAGAGTCTTTCTCCGAGGCTGGAAATGTCGAATATGCGAGGGTGTAGATTTAAGGCGAGAGGGGGGAAATGGAGCTGGAGAGATTTGTGAGGTAAGGTTTTTTTTACACAGAGGGTGGTAGGTAGGTGCCTAGAACGGGCTGCCAGGGGAGGTGGTGAAGGCAGATGTTTGAGGGGCACTTAGACACATGAACAGGCTGGAATGGAGGGATACGGACCACGTGCAGGAAGATGGGATTAGTTACATTGGCATCATGGTCGGCACAGACGTGGTGGGCCGAAGGGCCTGTCCCGTGCTGTACTGTTCCATCTTCCACCAGGGCAGCATTAACCTAATCATCTGCTCGGCTCCGTGCATGTCGTGCTTGAAAGATAAAGGCCAGATTCACCTCGGGAGCACCACCCTTCCACTGCATTCAAGAAACAGGCAAGTTCGGAGAATGCCTGAAGGAACTCAACCCACTTGGCTGGGCAGTAGGTGTGTCGCCATGACCCATGTACCGCTGGTGGCCTCATCCTGGAGACCTGATGTTGAGCAGGGATGAATAAATCAGCTCTCACGTTCAGCACTTTTCCTTTATGGTATCAGTGATCGGGAGAGCCTTGGAAACACAATGGTCAGTGCAAGTATCTGGGGCCAAATCCTCAGTGCCTGGTGGGACAAGGCCTTGTCACTGAGTGGAACAGAGCACCCGCTGTTCTCCTGCTACCGTGAGATGTAGAGGTGCCTGCTGACAGAAGCAAGTGTTTGAGCAAGAATGTGCAACTGGTACCTCACCTAACAACTGGTGTGATACCAGCCAGACCTATCCTGTACATACCAATCATACCTGATAGCAGCACGGCCTTGGGTGCCATGTGGGGCTGGGATGGTGAGGTGGAAGGGAACAAGCCACATTTGCAAACAGTCAAAAAACCTGACCACTGGAAAGACCATGCCCCCAGGCTTGGGTGGCTGTCAATGCAGCCACTGACCTGCAATGTTTCTGAATGTCCCTGACAACAATAATCATGTAAACATTTCCTTTAAATGCATGAAAAAAAAATTAAATCACTTGCACATGTTTCAATAATGCCGCAGAACAACACATTTCCTAACACATAAGTCAGTGATAGTAAACCTGATTCTGATTCTGATAATTAGAAACTTTAAAGTAAACTCAATTGTGTCAAAACTCGTAAACTGCCCTTCTCCCTTACAGTCATTCCTTTCCTTTCAAACAAATGAGCTCCATATCGTGCATGAGGTCTAAACCAGTGCAGGTTCAGCAGACGGATCTCTAAGGACTTTCAGTAGCTTTGTGCTCCAATATTAGATTCCACAAGGATTTCAGTGTGGGATCATTGCCAAGAAATTGCTGGCAAGTTGCTGACACAATGTATGTTTGAGTTATGCACATCTCCCTGAGAGGGCAGAGATATCCTTGGTTCTAATTCCAAGATGTAGTGGAGCATTCCCCTTAAGTTGCATCCGGACAACTTCATGTGGTTTGAACCCACTCTTTGATTTGACGGGAGTGCAGCCATTGAGGCAAAACTGACCTTTGACTGGACGACTCAATCTGAAGTGCCTGATAATGCATTGGTTCTACATTGAAAATAGTCAAACTTGGTGCGTCAACAGTGGGTCAACCCACCTTCTCTGATAGGTGAGGTTATATGATACACAACAGCTACTACATGGGGAGACAACACATAACAGATTGGGAAAAAGTTTAGACTGGCACACCTGAGGAAACTTCACAGATACATAGTCAAGATGTTCCACCCAGTAACTGAATGGTCAAGTTGAATAGATGTTGATTAGATGAATGGTCCACTCTCACATCGAGAGGAGGAGTTATTCTCTTTGACGATTCACCAGCACCTAGGTTACTGAAGGAAGAGAGATGGAAGCTAAGGAACTGGGTACAGATTGAGATATGGAGTGAGAAAAGAGAAATGAAGAAACAGAAGGTATTAGTAGAACAACAAATGTAAGGAAACAGCGGCATGCAACACCACTCAACCAGCCCATCTGTCTCACTTGCTGGTAAATTAGTTGGTAAATGGATTAGATTGGCTGTTAATTTTGAACAATTAATTGATGAACTTTCACGTCATAACTTGGGGTAGGAGTTCAATTCATCTTTTGAACTCGATAATCTTTTTTATTCCAGTTTTGGATGCTTCAGAGGCATCTGAAAAAGTCGAGTTTCAACTTTCAAGTTCAGTGACTGAAAACTCGTGGAGTGCTGCCCTTGGAAACAATGCTGGGAGTCAACTCACCCTGTCCATGTGTTCACCATCCACGAGTAAAATCGGCCGCTTCTCCTTGAAGATGGTGTGCACAACACAGGGCTATTCTAGGCAGTTTCATCTGGGAGAATTCATCATCCTCTTCAACCCCTGGTGCTCAGGTACAGTCTTGTGTGAAATGTATCCAAATAATTATCTCAAAGACAGAGCAAGCTGCAATAATCGTACCTTCAGTCAGGGCAGTGAGTATAGGATATAGAGAATATAGTGCTGCCAGGCAAGCTGGTCCCATCTGCCCACGTCTGGCCCACAGCCCTCTAAACCTCTCCTATCCATGAACTTATCTCGATAGCTTTTCAACGTTGCTAATGTGCCCGCCGCAACCACTATTTCTGGCAGCTCATTCCAAATACGCACTACCCTTTGTGCGAAGAACCTGCCCCTGATGTCCCTTTTAAATCTCTCACCTCTGATCTTAAACCCATGCTCTCTTGTTTATAGCTCCCCCTCCCTGGGGAAAAGACTGTGTGCTTTCACCCTGTCTACGCCCCTCATGACCTTATACACCTCTATCAGGTCACCCCTCAATCTCCTACTTTCCAGGGAATAAAGTCCTAGTCTTCACAACCTCTCCTTGTAACTCAGGCCCCCAAGTCCGGGCAACATCCTGGTAAATCTTTTCTGCGCTCTTCCTAGTTTAATAGCATCTTTCCTATAACAGGGTGACCAGAACTGTACACAGTGCTCCAAGTGCGGCCTCACCAATGTCTTATATAACTGCAACATAACGTTCCAACTCCTACACTCAGTGCCCTGACCGATGATGGCCAGCGTGCCAAACACCTTCTTCACCACCCTGTCTACCTGTGATGCCGCTTTCAATGAACTATGCACATGCGTTCCAAGGTCCCTCTGTTCCATAACCATTCACTGTGTAAGTCCTACCCTGGTTTGATCTCCCAAAATGCAGTACCTCATATTGGTCTCATCCCTCTGAGACCAATGCCCAAAGTGTTGAGCTTCACCACCCTGAAGGACGAGGCAGTAGGAACGGTGGATCACCATTTACCACCACAGGTCATAAGCTGTACTGGCATGGAATTGCCTTGCTGTTCCTTCAGTGTGGTGATGTCTCAGTCCTGGAAGCCTCCTTGACACCGGTGTGGGAATACCTTCCCCACCAACTACAACAGTTCGTGAATGGAGCTCCTCCCCATCACCTCAAGGAAAGGGGGGTGAGGGAAGGTGGGTGAGGGAGGGGGTGAGGGGAGGTGGGTGAGGGAGGGGGTGGGGGAGGTGGGTGAGGGAGGGGGTGGGGGAGGTGGGTGAGGGGAGGTGGGCTCGGACATAAATAAAACACATATGTGGTATACAGTTTCAGCTGGAAGTAAGTGTGTGGGTATGTGTTTGGAGTGGCTAATCCCACTGTTTTATTCATATTTCAGCTGATGCTGTCTTCCTAGCTTCTGAGGATCAGCGCAGGGAATATGTGCTGAATGATCAGGGGTTGACGTATTACGGTACAAATAAAAACATTTCATCGTTACCCTGGAACTTTGGGCAGGTAATGAAGGTTTTACCATGTATGAGTGAAGGATGCATCTAAGAAATACAAGGAGCGGATGCACACACACACAGACACACACACACACACACACACGCACGCACGCAAGCACGCACGCACGCACGCACACACACACACACACACACACATATGCAGATGTGCATGATATAACAATTGGTCAATACTTTACTGTGACATTTATTTCCCTCATGGTTTTCAATTACATTCTACTGTTGAAAAGACTAAAAGGAGATTTGATTTACGCATTCAATATCAAAAATTTAGTGTTGGAAAGGAACAACTTGCAGAAAACCTTGCAATGTGATGGGGTGCAAGTCATGGGCCTCAGACTATTGACAAAAAAAGATGGTTGCTTGTGTATATTGTGCAATTGGTCAGGTTATTAATTTTGGCAGGAAATTAGAGAAAAAGAGCACCAGTAAATCTAAAGTACGGGAGGATGTTGGTGTACTGATTCATGAAAAGTAGAATGTTAATGGCCAACCACAGTGGGCAGTTAACAACGCAAATGGAAATTGAACTTTTACTGCAAAACAGTTACTGATTCATAGAGTCACAGAGCAATACAGCACGGATACAGGCCCTTTGGCCCAACCAGTCCGTGCCGATCACGGTGCCCACCCAGCTAGTCCCAATTTCCTGCATTCAGCCCATATCCCTCCAAGCCCCGTCCCTCCATGTACCGATCCAAGTGATTCTTAAATGATGCTGTTGTACCTGCCTCACCCACTTCCTCTGGCAGCTCGTTCCATACACTCACCACCCTCTGCGTGAAACAGTTGCCCCTCAGGTCCCTTTTAAATCTTTCCCCTCTCACCTTAAATCTGTGCCCCCTCATTTTGGACTCCCCTACCCTGGGGAAAAGGGTAAAGGTAGGACCGATTAGAGACAAAGGTGGGAAGATGTGCCTGGAAGCTGTGGAAGTGGGTGAGGTCCTCAATGAATACTTCTCTTCAGTATTCACCCAGGAGAGGGGCCTTGATGACACTGAGGACAGTGTCGGTAAGGTTAATATTCTAGACCATGTGGATATCAAGAGAGAGGATGTGTTGGAGCTGTTAGAAAATATTAGGACAGATAAGTCCCCAGGGCCTGACGGACTATTCCCCAGGCTGCTCCACAGGGTGAGGGAGGAGATTGCTGAACCATTGGTTAGGATCTTTGAGTCCTCATTGTCAACGGGAATGATACTGGAGGATTGGAGGTTGGCAAATGTTGTCCCCTTATTCAATAAAAGTAGTAGGGATAGTCCAGGGAATTATAGACCAGTGGTGAAGGGATGTTGGAAAGGATTCTTAGAGATAGAGTCTATGGGCATTTAGAGAATCATGGTCTGATCAGGGACAGCCAGCATGGCTTTGTGAAGGGAAGATCATGTCTCACAAGCCTGTTAGGGTTCTTTGAGGAGGTGACCAGGAAGATTGATGAGGGTAGTGCAGTAGATGTGGTCTACATGGATTTTAGTAAGGTGTTTGACAAGGTTCCACATGGTAGGCTTCTTCAGAAGGTGAGAGGACATGGGATCCAGGGAAGCTTGGCCGTGTGGATTCAGAACTGGCTTGCCTGTAGAAAGCAGAGGGTTGTGGTGGAGGGAGTGCATTCAGATTGGAGGGCTGTGACTAGTGGTGTCCCACAAGGATCGGTTCTGGGACCTCTGCTTTTCGTGATTTTTATTAATGACTTGGATGAGGGGGTAGAAGGGTGTGTTGGCAAGTTTGCAGATGACACAAAGGTCGATGGTGTTGTGGATAGTGTGGAGGATTATTGAAGATTGCAGAGGGATATTGATAGGATGCAGAGCTGGGCTGAGAAGTGGCAGATGGAGTTCAATCCAGAGAAGTGTGAGGTGGTACACTTTGGAAGGACAAACTCCAAGGTGGAGTACAAGGTTAATGGCAGGATTCTGGGCAGTGTGGAGGAGCAGAGGGATCTGGGGTTTATATCCACAGATCCCTGAAAGTTGCCTCACAGGTGGATAGGGTAGTTAAGAAAGCTTATGGGATGTTAGCTTTCATAAATCATGGGATTGAGTTTAAGAGCTGCGAGGTAATGATGCAGCTTTACAAAACTCTGGTTACACCACACTTAGAGTACTGTGTCCTGTTCTGGTCACCTCATTATAGGAAGGATGTGGAGGTGTTGGAAAGGGTGCAGAGGAGATTTACCAGGATGCTGCCTGGTTTAGAGAGTATGGATTATGAGGAGAGACTAAAGGAGCCAGGGCTTTACTCATTGGAGAGAAGGAGGATGAGGGGAGACATGATAGAGGTATATAAAATATTGAGAGGAATAGATAGAGTGGACAGCCAGCGCCTCTTTCCCAGGGCACCAATGCTCAATACAAGAGGGCATGGCTTTAAAGTAATGGGTTGGAAGTTCAAGGGAGATGTCAGAGGAAGGTTTTTTACCCAGAGAGTGGTTGGGGTGTGGAATGCGTTGCCTGGGGCTGTGGTGGAGGCAGGTACATTGGTCAAATTCAAGAGAGTGCTAGATAAGCATATGGAGGAATTTAAAATAGAGGGACATGTGGGAGGAAGGGGTTAGATAATCTTAGGCAAGGTTTAAAGGTCGACACAACATTGTGGGCTGAAGGGCCTAATTGTGCTGTACTGTTCTATGATTCCATGAAAAGACTGTTACCGTCCACCCTATCTATGCTCGTCATGATTTTATAAACCTCTATAAGGTCGCTCCAAGGAATAAAGACCTAACCTGGCCAAACTCTCCCTATAACTCAGGCATGGAGAATAAGCATGATTACGTCTTAACTGAAGTGTAGTATTGAGGTGAGACCATATCTGCCGTATCTCCCACCTAAGGACGTACATGTGTTGGGGTCTGTACAGTGCAGTCTCCCCAGGTGCATTTCTTGTCCTTTGAACAAGACAAGTTTAGAAGAATATGAGGTGACCTCATTGACTCCTTTAAGAGAAATTGACACAGCAAATGTTGTGAGGTTGTTAGCTCTAACTTAACAATCTAGAACAAGCTTTGGAAATCAAAAAGCTAAAAAAAAACTACAGATGCCGGAAACATGAAATAAAAATAGAAAATAGAGACACAAGAGAACAAACAAAAATATTGGGAACGCTCAGCAGGTCAGGCAGGGCCTGTGGAGACAGAAACAGTTCAGGTCAAGGGTCCTTCATCAGAGCTTAGAGAGAAAAAGAAGTTCAGTTTGAATTGCAAAGAGGAGCTGTGAAAGCAATGGATGGAAAGGTAGGAACTGAGAACATCTGCCTAAAACATGATGTTGGTGCCTTCCTGGGGAGGGTGATGAATTCTTCTGGGACCCGGCTGGTCTGGCTGGAGGAGGTGGAGGTGGAGAGAGATAAATAAGGAAAGGAGAGCAAGAAAAAGTGAACAACGCTGGAACTTTGCCCTGCAGATCCCAGCATGTATATAGTCTTAGGGTTAGTGGCCTGCCACTTAGCATGGTCCAAAGGAGAGATTTCTTGAGGGAGGGTATTGTAAGCCTTTGGAATTCTCTGTCTCATTGGTCGGTTTGAGAACATTTAGGCTATCAGAGAGAAAGAAGTATGGGAATTGGGTGGGAAGGTGGTCTTAAAGTAGCTAAAGGATTGCATACTGGCCAGGACGTAGGAAATAGGAATCACCAGACTGGGTAACTGTGACCAGTGGGATCTGTTGGGGTCTGTCATGAGCCCCAGCTGTGACCAGTGGAGTCTGCTGGGGTCTGTCCTGGGCCCCAGCTGTGACCAGTGGAGTCTGCTGGGGTCTGTCCTGGGCCCCAGCTGTGACCAGTGGGGTCTGCTGGAGTCTGTCCTGGGCCCCAGCTGTGACCAGTAGGGTCTGCTGGAGTCTGTCCTGGGCCCCAGCTGTGACCAGTGGGGTCTGCTGGGGTCAGTCCTGGCACCCCAGCTGTTCACAATCTCCACCAATGATTTGGTAGAGAGGACCAAGTGCAATATATCTAAATATGCCGATGATACACAGCTGGATGACTCTATGGGCTCTTGATGGGGACACAGAAAGGGCATGGCAGATGGAAATACATAGTTTGAGGCCATCCATTCCCAACATTAGTGTGGAGGGTCTGTTAGGAGTACCAAACACAGTTTCATGCATTGGAAGATGAGTCAGACCGTGTACAATCCACAGGTGCTGGGTATCTTATTATTGATTCTTACTTTCAGTTTGAAGATGGGATTTTGGATATTTGCCTGAAAATCTTGGACAACAGCAAAAACTACCTGGAAAATCCAAAGGAAGACTGCTCCAAGAGGAACGATCCCGTTTACATCAGCAGGCTTGTGACTGCGATGGTAAGTACCAACACCTCATATCTGCCGTTGCTATTAGTAACAACAAAGGGAGGAAACCAAGAGTTCTCTACAAGTGTCCACAGATGAATTCTGATGGACTTTTTCATTGTCCCTGTTGTATTAATATAGTAAGATGTTCAGATTTTCATTGCAATAATTAAACCTGTAAAGGACAGTTGTGAAAGGATTATCATTGGTTGTCACACGTACCGAGGTGCGGTGAGAAGAGTTGATGTGGGTCCATTACTTCAAAGGTTGCCAGATCTCAGAGTAAAATGGGAGCGAGAGTAACACTTGATGAGGTTGGTTATGGAAACCAACCAAGCAATCGGTTTGCCGAAGAGACTTTATCGCATAGAGCACACAAACCTTGCATTGGACGACGTAGTTTGACACACTGCTTGTGCAGAATTATCTCACTCTTCACCACACTTAATAAGTGGCAGCCCCCATTGATCTCATTGGCGACCATTTCCAATAACATAACCTGCAAGAACTTGATTGCTTTTAGACTTTTTTTTTCACTTTAATCAGAATCAGGTTTATTATCACTGACATATGTCGTGAAATATGTTGTTTTGCGGCAGCAGGACAGTGCAAGGCACAAAGATCTATAAATTGCAGAAGTAAATAAATAGTGCAACAAAAAGGAATAACGAGGTAGTGTTGATGGGTTCATGGACCGTTCAGAAATCTGATGGCGGAGGGGAAGAAGCTGTTCCAGAATCATTGAGTGTGGGTCTTCAGGCTCCTGTACCTCCTCCCCGTATGGTGAGGGTCCATGATTGTAGGTGAGCCCCTGTTCAGGTTTGGGTGAAAGTCACAAGCAGTCAGACATGGAATGCAGTTGGGTGATTAACACATTGGTTAGAATGCTACACATTGGCATGATCTGCCACACTACCCCCCTCCCTCACTATCCCAACATCACCTCCCCACCTCCCCCCCCCACCCCCCATTGAACCTGTGATCTACCTGCTTTTCTCTGCCCACTCAGCAGTGGCAGTATGTTGGAGGAAAGACTTATCACATCGTAAGGCTTTTGTCCTCCCACTGCACGTGAGGCCAGAGGGTTTTACAGCAAAGTGAATCATTCTGTTGTGACTGACTGAATCACCAGAGGGACACTGAAACTGGAGGTATAAAAGTCTTTATTCACACAGCAGATCTTCTGGGGAGAATCCAGTTCTCCTCTCCCGACACAACATTGTATACTTTTTGAACACAAAAACAACAATAAACGATTAACTACTCATTCAATGGCTATAATCACCTACTTAACTTTCACACTTTGAATGTAGACAGGTAACTGTGCAGAATTACATATTTACCATGGGAGCACGTCCCAACCAGCAGAACCCCCTTGAAAGTTCAATACTGGTGGCTGGTCTGAGAGTTTCTGAGCACAAACTCCAGACACCCAGAATATCCCTCTGTTATTACAGTGTTGAGGGATGGTCCCTGAATGTACAACTGGCCAGAATATCAAGTGACAAAACAGACCTGTCCTGAACTGTGCATTAAGTGGCAGGGATACACCTTCACTGATGCGTTAATACAGGAGATGGCCACTTAATACCTTCCCTGGTCTCACCCTGAAGGTTTCAAGGAGCACCAATTAACATGAACATTCATCTGTTGTCTTCCCCTGTGTCGTTTCAATGGGACAGAATCAGAATGTCCCACACCCACTGTTTGGTTTCAATGGCCTTAACGTATCAGTTGAAGTTAAATTGTGAACAGGTTTTATTTCCTGAAGACGGGTTCTCATTTTAATTAATATCTGCTCTCCATCATTTCACAACTCCAGAATAATCACTAAGACATCCCAATTAACATTGTTGCCCATTAACAGGCCTATTCTAAACCATAAAGTTTGAAATAACATTCACTCATTCTGCAAGTCATGGAGCGACTCAGCACGGCAACAGTCCTTCAGCCGACCAACACCACACCAACCATCGAGCACCTATTTATATCCATCCTGCACACATTTTATTCTCCTCACATTCCCCCCAGATACTAAACTGGGAGGATATCTACAGTGGTCAATAAACCGACCAGCCTGCATCTCTTTGGGATGTGGGTAGAAACCATGACACCCACGATAAACCCACACGGTCACCATAATAAGAAATATGAGCAGAATTAGGCCATTCAGTCCACTGTTCAATGATGCCTGATTTTTTTTCAACCCCATTCTCCTGCCTTCTCCCCATAACCCTTAACCTCCTTACCAGTCATGAACCTACCAATCTCTGTCTTCAAAACACCCAATGACTTGGCCTCCACAGCCGTCTGTGGCAACAAATTCCACAGATTCACCGCCCTCTGGCTGAAGAAATTCCTCTTCATCTCAGTTTTAAAGGGACGTCCCTTTATTCTGAGGCTGTGCCCTCTGGTCCTAGACTCTCCCACTGATGGAAGCATCCTCTCCACGTCCATCCTATCCAGGCCTTTCAGTATTCGGTTGGTTTCAATGAGATCCCCCCTCATCCTACTGAACTCCATCGAGTACAGGCCCAGAGCCATCAAACACTCCTCATACATTAAGTCTTTCATTCCTGGGATCCTCATTGTGAATCTCCTCTGGACCCTCTCCAGGTCATGTGGAGAACATGCAAACTCCACAAAGCACCAGAGATCAGGATTGAACCCAGTCCCTGAAGCCGTGAGACAGCAGCCCTGCCAACTAGGCCTGTCAAGTTGCTCATTAACTCTCTGTTTAAAACCAACATATTAATCCAATATCCCTCGTCAGTATATGGATTAATGACATGGATTGGCAGTTCTTCTCCTTGCCTGCTACTGCCGTGACTGCCACTTGTGATTGAAAGCCTGCCTGTGTATTTTGTTTCAAAGTAAGGCAAAGCATAACATGAGACCAGCTGATTGATTGGAAGAAGCGATTGCCAAGATGTGCAGTCAGTCAGGGTTTCGTACACAGCAGGAAAATGCTGCAGAATTCAGTTTTGCTTCTTCACCATGAAATCCTCATCCCACCAAAGGAGTATGTTAGGTGACATTATATTTAATTAAGACATGGTTTTATATTCATTGCCTCTCTTGTTCAAGTAACAAGTATCAGCTCCAATCTTCTTTCTCGGGAATGGCTTGTTTCTCCATTAATGGTCTAATTTTACTCTCATCCTCCTGGTCTGAGCTTGGAGGTGATACCAATCTCAGTCCCTCCCCAATAAGACCAGAGCTGAAATAACATTGGGCGTGTGACCCAGTACCGTCATTCTTGAATGCTTTCTTTCCCTAGTCTATCAGGTCAGAGGTGGAAGATCAGGGGTGGGGAGGGAGGAAGATGACACAGGAGGGGTGAAATGGTTCACCAGGATGCTGCCTGTATTAGAGGGCATGTGCTATAAGGAGAGGTTGGACGAACTTGGGTTCTTTTGGAGCGGCGGAGGCTGAGGGGAGACCTGATTGGAGTTTATAAGGTTATGAGGGGCATAGATAGAGTAGGCAGCCAGTACCTTTTCCCCAGGTTGAAATGTCCAATACCAGAGGGCGTGCATTTAAGGTGAGAGGGGGTAAGTTCAAAGGAGGTGTGTGGGGCAAGTTTTTCCACAGAGAGTGGTGGGTGCCTGGAATGTGCTGCCTGGGGTGGTGGTGGAGGCAGGTACAGTAGAGGTGTTTAAAAGGCTCTTAGATAGGCACATGGATGTGCAGAGAATGGAGGGATATCGGCCTTGTGTAGTCTTGAATGATACACCTCCCATCCTTAACACAATGTTTATTACCTGAGTTTGAGTAACTCTGCAATGACGTACAATTACTCCCTCCATTACAGGTGAATTGCAATGACGACAGGGGGATACTGCAGGGAAGGTGGGATGGTAACTATTCACATGGAACAGCTCCAACAACGTGGATTGGAAGCATTTCCATCCTTCGTCGATGGAGCAACTCCGGATGTCAGCCTGTCCTCTATGGCCAGTGTTGGGTGTTTGCTGCTGTGGCCTGTACAGGTATGTAACACTCTGCATCATGGGGCTCGTACAGGTACATACCTGTACAGGTATGTAACACTCTGCATCATGGGGCTCGTACAGGTACATACCTGTACAGGTATGTAACACTCTGCATCATGGGGCTTGTACAGGTACGTACCTGTACAGGTATGTAACCTCTGCACCATGGAGCTTGTACAGGTATGGACAGGTATGTAACCTCTGCACCATGGGGCTTGATTACAAAATACTAGCAAATACTGTAATAGATGAAAATTAACATCTGGGACTAGCATGGAACTGCAAAGCCTGTTGTGACTCCATGCCAATGAGATGCCCACACCTCATGATCTCTGCTGTGGTTTCACACATTTTTATAATTCCATTTCAACCTCTTTCGTGAAAAGCTGGAACTTCAGTGATACAAATTCTTTATGGAGTTTTCCATCATAATCTACCGGTTTGTGGTAATCTTCAACTAGAGCAGCACAATCATAAACTCTTCCTTTTCAGCAATAGGCTCCAGCGAGTACTTAGAATCTGAATCCATTCCAAGTGTCAAGTATTGGACTTTCTACACCTTAAACTACAGATTCTACATTCACATGTCTCAGTTCTAACAACACAGACTCTCGCAGCGCCCTCTGCCATTGGCAGTAAGGTCCATCTGAGTTCTTGTACTGAACTGTGGAATATGCATAATGTTAGATGAGCAATATCAAGGAACAACATCTCTTTACTGTAGCAGTTGACTCTTAACTAAACTGAAGCATGGTACCCAAGGTGTAATGCCAACCAGATGACAGTTCCTTAAAGTAGCAGTAGCGTGGCAGTTAAATATACATGAGCCACAAACCAATAAACATATACCACACTACTCCCCTTTTAAAAGAAAGAAATTTTTTTTAAAAACTAAATTTTAGACCAGGAGACACAAGGGGCTGCAGACGCTGGAATCTGGAGCAACAAGCAATCTGCTGGAGGAACTCAGTGGGTCGAGCAGCATCTGTGGGGGGAGAGGAATTGTTGACAATTTGGGTCAAAACCCTGCACCAGGTCCTGATGCAGGGTTTTGACCTGAAACATTTGATCCCATTGCAGGATTTCAACCATGGTCAACACAGTCTGCTGTTTTGGACCTTTGGGTCACTCCTTCTGGTCTCTGCAGCTTCTGTTGCTGCTTCCCCAAGTTCCGCAATGGTTTGCACGTGCCCGTCTTACCTGCCCACGGAATGCTTTCTGCCATATTTGGACTGGCACACCTTTGCTCCTGCCATACCTCCTCATCGTGGTATCTCCTGGTCTTTCTTTGTGTCCCCCAGGCACCTTCCATTTCATTTCATACTATCGTTTTGCTTGGGCGACCTCCATTTCATTGGGTCAAGTCAGGGGGGCAGCATTTGATCTGGAGGGGAAAGAGACCTGCCTGTTTCTCAGTTGTTTTCTCCCATCCTGGTGAACATGACGTTGAAGCAGAAACTGCCTGCCCCATGTAGTCTGATCCAACCCCCGACCTGCAGTCTGCCTCAGTTATCGCCAACTTGCCTTCCCTGTCACACAGGGCATCTGTTCCCAGTACTTGTCCGGAGTATGTGCGCAATCAGACATTGCTCCTAGACAACAAGTTTGTGCCTTCAGGAATCATGTACCATCAGTGAGTGATCTGTTAGGGGATCAATCTGCATCACAATACTCCGACCATTAACCTGAATGGCAGTTTGAAGTTCACAGTAGGCTCCTTTTCTGTCACCATCTGTGAAGTAAATTCCATTCATAAGAGAAGGTAAGATAAAATCAGATTTCTTTATTAGTCACATGTACATCGAAACACACAGTGAAATGCATCTTTTGTGTAGAGTGTTCTGGGGGCAGCCCGCAAGTGTCGCCACGCTTCCGGCGCCAACATAGCATGCCCACAACTTCCTAACCTGTATGTCTTTGGAATGTGGGAGGAAACCGGGGCACCCAAAGGAAACCCACGCAGACACGGGGAGAACGTACAAACTCCTTACAGACAGCGGCCGGAATTGAACCCGGGTCGCTGGCGCTGTAATAGCGTTATGCTAACCGCTACAATACTGTGCCTGCCTCTTTCTGATCTTCACTTATTTCAAGGTGCTCCTTTGTTCCCTGGCCTGTGAGGTGTACATAGACAGTAGCTCTAACTAATTTTGATATGTTTTCTGGTCCATAACTAACATGTGCTCCACCCAAGGGATCCAAGGTTAGTCTGGGATCGACCTTACGGATGTGGGACCAGCACAGACAGAATGCTGGTGTGGCTGAGGTGCAGGTTGTAGGAGTTGAAGGAGCAACAGGAGTGTGCACGCACTCGTGATGAGGTGGGCAGCACTCCTGGCCGCAGGGGAAAGGTTTTGTTAAACAAAAATAAACTCCATTGGTGCTGGTCACAATGGCTGCTGAAAGCCTGGACAACGCAAACTCACCCCCACTTTGCTTGTCGGGAACTAAGACCCCACAGGGCCCTTTAACGGGAGTGTGGTTCATCTGCGCTGTTGCAAGGTCTGGAGCCTCTTACTGGTGTTCATTTAACTAGACAACAAAGTTGCACATGTGAGATGATTCACTGTGATTTTCATAGTTTGCTAGTTACCAGCTCCCATTGGATAACAGTGTTGCACCTTTTACGCTGCCCTGACCCTGCATTACTCTTCTGATTATTGTATAGAATGACAGTGTAAACTCTAAAGATTTCTGAGAAATTCTGACTGTTGGCCCCACCTGCACACAATTAACCCCACCCATCTGAAGATACAGATGGTTTCAGAGATCCACTTTTACAGCAGTGATGAAATGCGAGAATTATTTGTCCCAGTTCCAACGTATGTTGATCTGTGGCCCATTTTTATTTGCTCTTAAACACTCTATTACTTTAAAGTTGATGGAGTCGCAACGACCTTAAGGAAATGTTGCATTGTTAATTACTGCATGTACCTTGCTCCAGGTTCAGTTCAGAGTAAGTTGCTACCAATAACTGTCGTGTTTCTTTAATGCTCTTGATATTTAGCGGGTTTACCTATACTCCATAGTACAGTGTAAGAAGAACCCAAATGCACTATATTAGTGAGAAGGTAAGGGTACTGTGAGAATTTGCATTTAGTTGTGTGGAATGTAAAGCAAATTAGAAGGGTAAATTCCTCAAAACTGAAGTAAAAAGGAGAACATTTCAAGTCAGAACACATGCCTGCGATAACTTAAAATGACCCTTTGCTTTGATAAATATTTAATTATTACTTTTATTGAAGTCATGATTTAAATGCATCTATACAGTGTGTATTTCAAAAAATGCTGATTTAACTAACAACAAGGCGCACAATGTGAACCACAATCCTTGGGAAGTTGTCTATAACTTACTTTAATTCTTGGAGGTTATTGCAGATACAAAGATCACTTTAATCCTTATTGCCCTCCAATTATAGTTAAAGCTCATCTTATTCTGTCTGCTGCAGAGTAGCTACATGTTAGAACTTCTCAGTTTTGGTACTGCTGCCTTAACCTCTGGATCACAGAACTGTGGTGAAACCAATGGATTCAGCAAATGATCTTGATTTTTTTCTAGTTTTTTTGCAACAACAGGGAGGAAGGCAAAACCTTTCATTGCTTCAGTATAATGTATGGTACTGTTGTAGTTATTTTACAACCATGAAGGTACAAACATGACATGGTCTCATAACAATCATGAAGGAGATAAAAACCAGGGGAGATATGAAGTGAGAGGGACTTGCAAATACACAAAGTGTAACAGCATGTTGATTGCAGAGACAAATGTTACAGTGCAAGTTTGGGAAATGATGGACTGTGAGAAAAGTCAGGTAACTGTCAGGTAAATAAATGGGTCAACATTCCTTTGTGATTAAAAATTGGAAAAGGTTCTTTAGAATCTGTAACTCAGACCTCAAGGCATTTCTTGTAAGATTAAGCCATATCAATCAGACCTGTCTGTTGATTCATGTTTTTGTTCTAACAAATAAATTCATGGCGTCCCAACATCAGCATCAAAGTCAGTGATGCTTTCCAATCAATTATGTGTTTTCAGAACCTGTTGGTCTGCATTATTAGGACTACTGAATATCCTGGGCAGTTATTTGTTGGATATTACTTTTTGCAAAGGTGACAGGATTTGGCCAAGCATTGCATTTGTTATTAATTCCAGAGAATTCTTGCAAACCTTTAAATATCAAATTCTGTAGGAAAAACAAGTGGCAGCACCGGCACAGAAACGACATTGCTGAACTGATGCTCTTCCTCCTCAATAACGAACACAGTGGGGAAAGGGCGCTCAGAATTAAAGACAAGATATCTCATTCTGGGTGAGAAATTATTGGGGGTTGATGACAAACTTTACTGCTGATCTCGTCAACTATCTGTTGACGATTCGGCATAAACGTTGGTGAAGTTTACAACAATTTAAGACCAGAACTATCTTTACATACAATTAGCATTGGGGTACCTAGAACTTTTAGCAAGAATAAAGCCATCAACATAGAATAACAAACTGCCAGCTGAATAATCAGTAGAAAACCCTTTGATGCCATTAAGAATAAAATCGGAACTTTGTCCATTTCCCTAAGATGTTGCTCTCCAATGTCAGAATAAATCCCAGAACGTTCTGATGTTGCATCAGAATGAAGCTTATTATGAGGGAGCACATGGTTGAGCAGCAGGAGAGCAGAGGAGATCATTGTCCTCATCCACCAACATCTTCTACAAACCCACTGACGCCCACAGCGACCTCAATAACAGCTCCTCCCACCCCGTCTCTTGCAAGGACGCCATCCCTTTTTCTCAATTTCTCTTTCTCCGCCGCATCTGCTCCCATGATGAGGCTTTCCACTCCAGGACGTTCGAGATGTCCAACTTCTTTACTAATGTGATCTCCTCAGGCTTATTATCACTGACATATGACGTGAAATTTATTGTTCTGCTTACAGTGCAAGGACATAAGATCTATAAATTACAAAAATAAATGAATAGTACAAAAAAAAGGGATAACGAGGTAGTGTTCATGGGTTCATGGACCGTTCAGAAATCTGATGGTGGAGGGGAAGAAGCTGTTCCTGAATCATTGAGTGTGGGTCTTCAGGCTCCTGTACCTCCTCCCAGATGGTAGTAATGAGAAGAGGGCGTGTCCCGGGTGGTGAGGGTCCTTACTGATGGATGCCACAGTCTTGAGACACTGCTTCTTGAAGATGACCTCGTTGGTGGGGAGGGTTGTGCCCGTGATGGAGCTGGCTGAGTCTACAACCCTCTGCAGACTCTTGTGATCCTGTGCATTGGAGCCTCCATACCAGGCTGTGATGCAACCAATCAGAATGCTCTCCACAGTACATCTGTAAAAATTTGTAAGCACCTTCGGTGACATACCAAATCTCCTCAAACTCCTGATGAAATAGAGCTGTTGGCGTGGCTTCTTTGTGATTGCATCAATGCGTTGGGCTCAGGATAGATCCTCCGAGATGTTGACGCTCAGGAACTTGAAGCTGCTCACCCTTTCCACCGCTGACCCCTCAGTGAGGACTGGTGTGTGTTCTCCCGACTTCCCCTTCCTGAAGTCCACAATCAGTTCCTTGGTCTTGCTGACGTTGAGTGTGAGGTTGTCATTGTGACACCACTCAACCAGCTGATCGGTCTCACTCCTGCAAGCCTCCTCCAGAAGGAGGTAATTCAGACTATCGAGATTAATCTGTCTGAAAAGTACTCTTCAAAACCCATTTCCTATCTGTTTTCCAGAGCCAGGTTATGGCACATCATGTGAACATCCAAGTGCTTCTTCAATGCACTGACAGTTTGCCCCATCAACCCTCTTGCATTCTATTCCAGATCCCACTGCATTTTCCTCAACTCCCTCTAATCCTCTTAATAGTTACCTTCAATATGTGCCTCCTGGTTGTTAACGTCACTGCTGAGAGAAATAGATCCCTTCTGTCACTCAGTCTATGCCACTCATAATTTTATACAACTCAAATCTCCTTTCAGCTTCCACTCCTTCCAAGAAAACAACTCCAGCTTAGTCCATCTGTCACAGCGAAAAAGCTTCCAGCCTTGGATATATGATTGTAAATTTTGTCTGCGCTTTATGTGATGCTTTTACATCTTCCCTGGAGTGTAGTGACTGGAAATGTATCCCATGCAGAGCACACTGTGACCGAGAGTTAAGTACAGTTTAAGTATGACCTGCCTGTCTCTGTCACTATACCTCAACCAGTAAAGGAAGGTATCTCAGATGTCTTTGTTTAACCCTTTAAGAACCCATCCTGCAACCTTCAGGGATCTGTGGCTGTGCTTTAAGTAAATCCTCTGCTATCTCATATTTCTACATGGTAACCTCTTTTTATGGAGACAGGGGCAAAGTATTCTTTAAGAATAATTCTACACCTTCTGCCTCCACACACAGATTATCTGTTTAGTCTTTAATAAGCACCACAGTCTTTTTCATTATCCACTTATTCTTTACACAATTATGAAACATCTTTGAGTTGTCCTTCATTTTATTTGTCAAGGTGCTCTAGTGGTCTCTTGTCCTTACTGTTCCTTTCCCCCACTCTCCCGTTGCACTGATCTTGATCTATCACCAAGAAACTTTCCCCAGTTACCTTCCTAAATCACATCTCATTCTAACAAAATTGGCCTACTCCAGTCTATAACCTTTACTCCTGGTGTTTCTTTAACTTTTCCTTCACTGTTCCAAACTGAATTATGATCACAGCTACCAAAACCCTCCTGCATTTTTCCAGTTAACAACTTTTTCTTTCAAACTGGTTTTCTTTTGTCTTTATTCAAGGAAGTTGTCTTGCATGCTTTTGATGACTTCTGAGCACATTACTGATTCCGGGAATGTTTCCTTCAGGTTTTATCTTCCATCTCTGGTTGTTCGTGGGTCTACAACGCATTTCCATCTGTGAACTATATAGAAGCATTAATACCTCTTAAGTTCAGTGCCACTGAAGTAGATGCTGTTGCTGCTATATTGCTTTTCAATGCGCCTGACAGGAGATGAATTTCTCTTCACCCCTCTTCCTATCCTACATCAAATCTTCATGATCACTTTGCCCACCACCTGAAGTTTTAAACCAACCTGGCTCTTTTCTGATATCCTCCATTATTATAGTAAAAGTCCTGGAGAAATGTGTTTTCTGCAAGTCTTCCAGTGCTGGGAGAACCCCTGTGGAAATTTTGGGCTCAGCATCTCCTCTTTAACTTTATTTCTCTGAAGCTCAAGCTAACCCTCAACTAAAGAGAGAGTTTGTGAACTCCCAAGTGATTTGTTGCTTCTCTGCTCTGTTGGATTAGGGTCCAGATTGTTGTTTTAATTGTACTTTTCCTTGTATTTTTAGCTTTCTTTACACTTGCTTACCTGTTTGTAAACTTTTAGTAACTTGTAGTTTACCTGGTTCTGTAGTTTCATTGTCTGCAAATTTGAAGTGTGACTCAGTCAGTACTTGTTCACAGGTTTCCATATCTAAACTGGTTTAGACCAGTTTGCAGTATAAAGGAAGAGTATGTGGTTAGGTTTCTTTGTTACTTCTTTACTTGCTGATACAGGCTGACCCTGTCTGATCTGCACTACGATGAACATCTAATAAAACGGCTGTAACCATAAGATTTGTGCCTCATTCTTGACTTCTATAGAACCTCCTGGATAACATCACCTCCAGATCTACCAGTAAGTGTTAAGCTGTTGGTATGACAGAGCATGAGGAGTTGTTCAGGGATAAAGAACAAAAGGGAATCATACTGTCATGTGAATGTTCTAACAAGCAATGCATCTATAGGTGCGTTTGTCTAAATGTACAGCTATTATTCCAGTCATAAGGTACATAGATCATGTGCGCAGAACTTTTCCTAACAGTCGTTGCTCTGCTCCAGTTTTGAGATGTTTTGGAATTGCCACTCGGCACATCACCAATTTCAACTCTGCACATGACACGGAGCAAGATTTACGAATTGACTCCTTCAGTGATGAGAATGGAAGAACCTTGAACATAATGAAAGACAGCGTCTGGTGAGTTTCATCTCTGCAGGTACAACATCAGCTGGTACATTGGAAACTGATAATAAAAAAATAAAGAACGTATAAGAGAAGCAAAATTGATAAGGATGAGATTAACAACTAACAATATACATCTTTAATTTCTGACCTGTTTGTGACCTTCGTCATTATCCTAAACATCAAAAAAAATCTGAAACAAATATCTAACTTTACGACAAGATGTGCTTGTGTGGGTGACACATTTCTGCATTGGATTTATACTTAATGAGACCACTTCTCCATGCAGAACTCTATTTGAACACTGCCGGTGCGATAACTTTATACAGTTCTGTGTTGCACCTGCCTCTGCAACCAGGACATGATGGTGTTCCTTTTTCTGCAACATAAAGCAGATCTGAACAGGACCCAGCCCAGGAGGAGAAACCAGGTACAGGCAGGTCCACCTTCATTTAGTTATGTGCCTATATTCCTTTGGGCCCCACCAGCTACAACCCTAACCCGACCCTCAGATCTCCTGGACCGCTCCTTCTTCCGGGATCCAATTCATCAGCTTCAGGTGCTGACGATGACTGTTCTGGACCTGTAAGCTATGGTCCAAGACTTCTCCAAACCACAGGCCCCAGTGCAATTATCCAATGGGCTTGTCCACTCACCCCATGACCTTGCCCTGCTCCCAGGAGTATCTGCTACTTCCTTCATCGTGGCCAGGTTGATAGTCAGAACACTTGTGCCTTTGCTGCTTTGTGATCAATTACCGAGCCTCTGCAGGTAATGAATTTCTAGGCAACAGACACCCCAATAATTTGCCAGGCTTTCAAAAAGAATATTATTTACGTTTTCTTTTGGCTTTTGTTTGTCATTACCAAGGTTTGGGGTAACAGAGTGTGCCCATGAGTCGTCCTGTTGCATGGGCAGGTATAGCGAGGGTTAATAGACAGTGATCCTGGTCTGGTATAGCCAAGATAATCATCATTGTGGATGGGTTTGACTTTGACCAATCATGTAAAAATTATCATTGTTGGATGAGCCACTCAGTACCAACCTAACCTGACTCTTCATTTCCATCAGCATCAATAGAATAAAAATGAAAAACACGATGATGCTGGAGGAACTCAGCAGGTCAGGCAGCATCCGTGGAGAAAAGCAGGTGGTCAACGTTTAGGGTCAGGACCCTTCATCAAACGTTAACTGCCAGTCCTGAAGAAGGGCCCTATTGACCCAATTGTTCAGCATTCAGAGACTGAAGTTTATTTAATGATTTCATTGAATGTTTCCTTCAAAGCTTGTAAGGATGGGAATTTTTGATGAGGTGTAAAACACATGATGTGTGAAATGAAAGGGTTGGAAGGCAGTATAGTTTGGTGGCTTTCTTAAAGGCGCAGTGGGAAGAACAAAACCTTCTTTGAAAATGTTAAGTCTTTAAATAAATATCACCAAATCAGTTCTCCATATTTCACAGTTTTATCATCTGATGAACTTCCAGTCTGTAAAGAGAATATTTTCTACCTTGGTTGTACAAGTTCTTGTTAACGATGGTCATTCTCTTGTGATGCTGAAGGAACTTCCATTGCTGGGTGGAATCTTGGATGACACGGCCTGATTTGAAGGCAGGCTATGATGGTTGGCAAGTACTGGACCCCACTCCACAGGAGCGGAGTGAAGGTAACTGCAGATAACACAGGGTATGCAGTATGTCTTTTATCAACATTGGCATATCTTTTCCTGTCAGATGTAAACATAATGGCCCAGTGACCGTGAATACAAGTGTTCTCCTAAAGAACTATTTTTATGTCCCTGTCAGCAACTACAGATTGTCACCCGATGAACCAACAGCTATTGCTCCCCGACCAAAAGAAGGATCTAGTTAATTGGTACATGCTTAAACTCCCTCAGCTTGCAAAAGCATAGCGATAAAAGTGTTCCCAATTAACTCCTGCGATTTCAATCTTTTTTAAAGATACGGACAATCATTTCAAAAAGGCAGCTCAATCGTTTTGTGCAGGAACTTCTAAAGTGAAGTTAAAAATTGACAAGCAGTTGCAAAGCGTCCCTGACAGTCAGCTTTCATTACTTTTGCATTCCCCAGTAACCTCTCTTCATTTAGGAATACTTTAGGAACAGAGGGACCTAGGAATACAAGTGTATAGCTCGTTGAAAGCAGCATCACAGGTAGACAGGGTAGTGAAAAGGGCATTTAGCACACTGGTCTTCATCAGTCAGGGCATTCAGTACAGGAGTTGGGACATTATGTTGCAGTTGTATAAGTCGTTGGAGAACTGTGTACCATTTTGGTTGCCCTGTTATAGAAAAGACGTGGTTAAACTGGAAAGAGTGCAGTGAAGGTTTACGAGGATGTTGCCAGGACTCGAGGGCCTGAGTTATAGGGAGAGGTTGGCCAAATTGATTCCCAGGACAAAGGGACAGTCCTGCGATTCAGTGGACTGGGTTTTGCTCTCTACGGTTTGATAGAATGAGAGGTGACTTCAATGAAACATCCAAAATTGTTACAGAGCTTGACAGGGTAAATGCTTGTGTATCCAAGCTGGGATGTATACAAGCTGGGGTGTATCCAAACTGGGGTGTGTACAAGCTGGGGTGTATCCAAGCTGGGATGTATACAAGCTGGGGTGTATCCAAACTGGGGTGTGTACAAGCTGGGGTGTATCCAAGCTGGGATGTATACAAGCTGGGGTGTATCCAAGCTGGGGTGTGTACAAGCTGGGGTATATACAAGCTCCTTGGAGCTTAGGAGAATGAGGGTCGACCTTATAGAAATGTTTAAAATTAAGAGAGGCATAGATATGGGTCTTTTCCCCAGGGTAAGGAAGTTCAAAACTAGGGGACATAAGTTTAGGGTGAGAGGGGAAAGATTTAAAAGGGACCTGAGGGGCAACTTTTTCACGCAGAGGGTGGTGAGTGTATGGAACGAGCTGCCAGAGGAAGTGGGTGAGTCTGGTACAATAGTGTCATTTAAGAAGCACTTGGATAGGTACATGGAGGGGCGGGGCTGGGAGGGATGTGGGTTGAACACAGGAAATTGGGACTAGCTGGGTGGGCACCGTGGTCGGCATGGACTGGTTGGGCTGAAGGACCTGTATCCATGCTGTATTGTTCTATGATTCTATGACTTTGAAGGGACTGGACACCAAACCATACCTTAGGTGCCATGTCTCTACCTGTGAGAATGCCAGTGGAATGTCATTGGGATTGTATCAAAACACTAACACCATCTGCCTCTCAAGCCTGATAGTTAACATTACCTGAAGCCAAGATGAAGTGACTATCTTGTAAACACTCCCAAGCAACTATCACGTAGTAATATAATCGGTGAACCAATAATGAAAATTGACCATATATTTAAGAACATAAAGAATAAAAGCAGGAGGAAGCCTTTCAGCACCTGCTCCACTAGTAAGATGATAGATGACCTTTTTCACCCTGACACCATTTTCCAATAACAACCTTTTATCCCTTGATTCCCTTAACATCCAAAATTATAACAATCTCTACCTTGAATATACTCAGCGACTAATCCTCCACAGTGCTATTGGCGAAGGAACTTTGAAGATTCACAATCCGCTGGGTAAACTAATTTCTTCCCATTTCTATCCAAAATGGCCAACCCCTTGTTTTAAGACTATAACGCCGGCTTATATACACCCGAGCTTGTACACACCCCAGCTTGTAGACACCCCAGCTTGGATACACCCCAGCTTGTATACATCCCAGCTTGGATACACAAGCGTTTACCCTGTCAAGCTATGTAACAATTTTGGATGTTTCATTGAGGTCACCTCTCATTCTATCAAACTGTAGAGAGCAAAACCCAGTCCACTGAATCGCAGGACTGTCCCTCTGTCCTGAGAATCAATTTGGTGACCCTTTGGTTCACCCCCTCTGTCACCAGACTTATCCATGCTGAGATAGGGAAGGAAAACTCATAAACAATATTCCAGGTGAATGAAGCTACGGAAACTGAGAAAAGCTTTGAGAATTGCAGGTACCGTGCACATTTAAAATTGCTCAGTTGCTGTAATGTTGTCAATGCAGTGACATTAAGCTCTGTTCCTTTCAGGAATCTTCTGCTGTGGTCCAGCTTCTCTCAAAGCCATTAAGAATGGGGACGTTAATCTGAATTTTGATACTCCATTTGTCTTTGCTGAAGTCAACGCAGACATGGTGTCGTGGCTAGTCCGAAAGGACGGTTCAAGGACAAAGATTGACGTTAACAGTCGATTAATTGGTCAGTTCATCAGCACAAAGGCCGTTGGCAGCGATGACCGTGAGGATGTCACACACAATTACAAGTATCCAGAAGGTAGGTAGTGAAGATATTGATATTGGACCTGGTGTAAACATCAAAAGGGACAGCCAGATGAATGATATTTAATCATCTTGAATGGAATGATGAAATGTTGGTGATGAACTGGTACTTGGACACATCTAGAAATGCAGCAGATAGAAAAAGAGGCACCCTGAGAGAGGGGAATGTTCAGGGCCTTGCCAGAGGACAAAGAAGTGGGACTAATGTGACAACTCGCCAATAGCTGGCCTTACGTACTTAGCAGCACTATGACTGCATGAACTTCTTTCCTGGATAGCAGCTAGTAGGCATAGTGGGCAGAGGCAGAAAGAACCACACCATCAGGTAGAGCAGCAGTCTTGATAAAGGAGAGAAAAATCTCTCAACTGTTTTATTCAGGTGATCATAAAGAGCGCAGATTGATTCCTGGACCATCCCTTGGCTCCCTTCTTCCCCTGGGATAATCTGGGATTTGGTAGAGGTTGATAGGGAGACAGGGTAGTTGGCCCAGGCCCTTGTCTCTGGGGTCTTGCTCCAAAATCCATGATATGTCAGGTTGCCTGTAAGATTCTTAGCAGTGACTTCTGCCAGGAATGGTGATGGACACCTGTAGAGGTGAAATAAAATCAAGGACTCCGGAGCAGTAGAGAGAAGCTTTATTACGCAGCGCTGATTAATCAGGAGAACAGCCCAGAACGTCTCTGAGGCTGCGCTGCCAAAGCACAGTTTATGTACCTTTCATGTACATACAGGGTCGAGCAAAACAGGTATCTTCTGTTTATTCAGTCATTTCCTCATGTTTCTGCACCAGAGGTGTTCAGTTAATCAGTGCCTCTGCTCTTCTCCCTTGATCAGATCAATTGGTTCAGCCCTCGTCTTGTCCTGCCTTTGGTATTACAAGGTTAGTGTTAACCAGATTAATTTTACAAGAGAACACAGAAGAGTACAGCACTGGACAGGCCATTCGGCCCACAATGTTGTGCCGATCTTGATGCCAATTTATACCAAATGTCCTCTTCCTGTGTATCACCCACATCCCTCCATTCCCTGCATATTTGTGGGTCTGTCTAAAAGCCTCTTAAACTCCACCAAACTGCCCACTCCCACTGCTACCCCTGGTGACCCGTTCCAAGCACCTACCACTCCCTGCGTAAATAAACCTGCCCCTCACGTTGCCTTTGAACTTCCCCTCCTAACCTTAAAAACATGTCCTCTGGTGTTTGACATTTCTATCCTGGGGAAAAGATATTCCACAATGGTTTTCAGGGACATTTCAGATTTAATTAACAGAGGATCTTGCAAGCCTCACTTTCTCTCCCAGCACAAGATGCTCCAAGGGGCAGCGATACCCAGGAAGAGCAATCGCTTCTGTTTCCACCCTTAACCCTTGGGTCCAATGATGAGTTTTGCTAATTCTCTTTATTCCCTTCCACAGCACCCATCATTGGGCACTTCGGCTCCATCATGTTTCATTAATGCTGTTCCTTCGGCAGCGACATAACCCAAAGGTGTCTTCCTGAAGAATCCCATCCCCAGCAGTGGGGATGGAACAGGCTGATCCCATTGAATTGATTCACTTGTCTGCTCCCCTTTCAGCACTCAACTTCCCCCCTCTCCTCCCCCAACAGTATAGAACACAGAACACTACAGCACAGTACAGGCCCTTTGGCCCACGATGTTGTGCCGACATTTTATCCTGCTCTATGATCTATCTAACCCTTCCCTCCCACATAGCCCCCTATTTTTGTCTCATTCACGTGTCTATCTAAGAGTCTCTTAAATGTCCCTAATGTATCTGCCCCCACAATCTCTGCCGGCAGTGCGTTCCACACACCCACCACTCTCTGTGTAAAAAACATACCCCTGACATCCCCCTTATATCTTCCTCCGATCACCTTAAAATTATGTTCCCTCGTGTTAGCCATTGTTGCCTTGGGAAAAAGTCTCTGACTGTCTACTCGATCTATGCCTCATCATCTTGAACACTTCTATCAAGTCACCTCTCATCCTCCATCTCTCCAAAGAGAAAAGCCCGAGCTCGCTCAACCTATCCTCATAAGATATGGTTGACCATTCTCCACAACATCTTCCCCCCTCCTTGCCCACAGTCCTAGTGTGGCCACTGATTCCTCAGTCACTAATCCCCTGAACCAACCTGTGTACCACCACCCCAACACCACCCCCCCCCCCCCACACACACACACACACACACACACACACACACACACACACGACCTCCAGCCTAGCACAGATCGCAATTCTTCCAATGATCTACGATCGTTCCCTGCTGACCGGTACCTGTCCCAGGGTCCCACTGTCAATAAGGCTGAGCAGAGAAACCCCATTAACATATCTCTGCAGTGGTTGGTGAATTTCTGGGCCAATCTCAGAATCAGAATCAGGTTTATTATCACTGACATATGACGTGAAATGTGTTGTTTTGTGGCAGCAGTACAGCGCAAAGATAGAAAATCTATAAATTTTAAAAATAAATAGTGCAAAAAGAGGAATAACGAGGTAGTGTTCATGGACCGTTCAGAAATCTGATGGCGGAGGGGAAGAAGTGTGGGTCTTCAGGCTCCTGTACCTCCTCCCTGATGGTAGTAACAAGAAGAGGGCATGTTCCGGGTGGTGAGGGTCCTTAGTGATGGATGCCACCTTCTTGAGGCACCGTCTCTTGAATATGTCCTCGATGGCAGAGAGGGTTGTGCCCATGATATTCACTGCTCTACCACCCAAAAATGAGTTGTACAGCTGAGGGAAAGCCAGATCTACACGATGAATAAATCCCACCCATTCAATAATGCAGAATGATGTCCTAACGTTAATAACTAACAATGCTGCTTTTCTAAATATAAACACATCTTTTACTGAGGATTTTTATTTCACTTTTGGTGGGAGGAAAGTGCCTGAAAATGTGTTTTGATCATGTTCTCTATCAACTTACCATTAGGTGTTTTTGTAATGGGAAGTTCTACACAGAAAGGGAAGAAAAAGCACTTACTGTTCTAACATATTCAACAATGATTCAATTTTAAAAAGGTTCTGAAGAAGAAAGGAACATTTTCCATAAAGCCAACAAGTCTATCAGTCTGCCCAATGAGCCAAAGAAACCATTCTCTGTAAAACTGAACGCCAACAGGGTCAACGTGAACGGGAGTAATTTTGAAGCCTCTTTTGTTGTCTCGAATCAGTCCTCAGAGACAAAGAATTGCAGGCTTTTGCTCTGTGCCCAAACCACCACGTACAATGGGAAACCATTTCAGGAATGTGGATGGAAGGATCTGGAGAACTTCACAATTGGACCTCAAGAAGGTAATGCGGTGGTTGTGGGGATCGTGTAGGTGTTTGATGGCTAAAATGTGGGTCATTGTGAAGATAATCAAGCAGGTGTCAGGAAATAAAGAAGTTTCTACCTTCACTATTAACTCTTTTGTATATAATTCTGGAGGAACTCAGCGGGTCAGGCAGCATCCACGGAGGGAAATAAACAGTCAACGTTTCGGGCTGAGACCCTTCTTCCTGATGAAGGTGGGGGGACGGGGAGGAGCACACACAGGCAGGGGACAGGTGAGTCCAGGTGAGAGGGGGAAGGTGGGTGGGTGGGCAGAATTACATATTTACAATGGAAGCACATTCCACTAGCAGCAGAACCCCTTTGAATAGGCTCAGTGTTGAGGGATGGTATCTGAATGTACAACTGGCCAGAATATCAAGTGGCAAAACAGACTTGTCCTGAACTGTGCATTAAGTGGCAGGGATACACCTTTAATGATGCGTTAATATAGGAGATGGCCACTTAATGCCTTCCCTGGTCTCACCCTGAGGGTTTCAATGAGCACCAATTAACATGAACATTCATCTGTTGTCTTCCCCTGTGTAGCTTCAATGGGACAGAATCAGAATGTCCCGCACCCACTGATTGGTTTCAATGGCCTTAACGTATCAGTTGAAATTAAATTGTGAACAGGTTTTATTTCCTGAAGACGGGTTCTCATTTTAATTAATATCTGCTCTCCATCATTTCATAACTCCAGAGTTATCCCTAGCACTACCTCCTGCCTAACCGCTATTTAATACGGTTTCAGCATGATGTCATTGCCCTTGTATCTGTGTCTTTTCCAATAGAGACAAGTACCCCTTAAGACTTTTCTTAGATCCAGCTATTTTCAGTTGTTTCATCAATGATCTTCTTTCTATTGTGAAGTTAAAAGTCAGGTTGTGTGCTGATGATTGCATAATGTTCACTTACGTTTGAAATTTCCTACATAATGAGGCAGCCCATGTTAACATGCAGAAATAAGTAGGAAAATAAGTGGCCACATAATTGCCTGACATTGACCATCTCCTACAAGAAGACATTTAACCATCTCCTCTCGATAGTCAAGAGAGTTACTATTCTTGAATATCCACCATCAATGCCCTGGATATCACCATTGGCAAGTAACTAGAGCAGTGCGTAGGTACCGTGACTACAACAGAAAGCCACAAGCTAAGTATTCTGTGGTGAGTGGCTCAGTTACTGACTCCCCAAAGACTTTTTCCAGTGGCTACAAAGAACAAAGCCTGTGTCGCATAAAACACTCCATTTGCCTAGATGAGCACAGTTCCAAAGATAGTCAAAGAGCTCCATGTTATTTAGGACAAATTTGCTCTTATTATTGATAGCTCACCCATCATTTAAAACATTTACTCCCTCCGCCATTTACACAAAACATAATCGCTGCTACACAGGAGCACAATGAAGCAACTCAATGAAGTCCTTCGACAGAAACTGAGACCCCTATCTGTAGGAAGGGCACCTAGTACGCAGGTACAGAACTATCTCCCTCCATGGCTCCCACCAAACAGAAAATTGAATATATCAGTGACCCTGCTTTGTTGCTAACGTCACTGTGGGAGTATCTTCCCTGAAGGATGGGCATGGGTTTGAACATATGACTCATCACTACCTTCACTGTATCAATTAAAGTTGGGCAATTAATGTAGCCCAGGCCACTAAAATCCATGTGCCATGAATTAATAAAGTCTAAATGCTGTGGTGTGAGCCGTTTACACTCTATACACCCAGTAATCAGTCGAGTCATTACTGTGATTATTTGATTATATGCAAGGATGTCACTCAGATACAAATTTCTGAGATGACTTGAAATCCACAAATTATACCATGATTGTTATACCCTTACAATAAGTGTATGTGACCTATCATCCAATTCAAAAATTACACATCATATTTTCTTAACCAGGCTCCAAACATTTAACTATTACCCTTTGACCAATCAGACCCATGCCCCTCGTCAGTTTCCCTGTGATTCAACCAGTCAATTAAATTCAAAGCTCATTTGTACCCAATAGAATTGTTGTTATCAGTGGTCACAATTACCTTTTGACAGATGTATTTCCAAAGTTATTACCTTTCCTTGTGTTCCCACAGAGGTTTGATTGATTTAGGAACAAGCCTTTGGCTCCTGATTGAACAGAAGGTCAATTTAAGAAATACACGGAGGGGCGGGGCTTGGAGGGAAATGAGCCGAACGCAGGGAACTGGGACTAGCTGGGTGGGCACCGTGGTCGGCATGGACTGCTTGGGCCAAATGGCCTGTATCCATGCTGTATTGCTCTGTGACTCTATGATGCTAAGTCCTTAAGTCTCCATTTGTTTCTTCTTATTTTATACTCCCAAAGCTGTTAGCTCGATTGCAGAGAAAGGGTCTGACATATTTAATATGACGGGGACACTTATTCTTTTGCAACATGTTTTTACCAACTAGTTCAACATCCCAAGTGCAACAAAAATATATCCTTACAATAACCTGCAGAAGAATGCTAAAGAAAAAAGCAAGAAAATCAAGAATAGTTTTCTGTAAAAAAATATTTAGTTTTATTCAATATCGTTTTCTTCCTTCAGCGAAGACCGAGACCCTTCAGGTGAAGTACACAGACTACAGCGGGCGCTTAACAGATCACAATCAGATCTGCATCACAGGCCTTGTCATTGAGTACAATACGTATGAAGTACTGGTTGCCAAAAAAGTGATCACGATGCAGAATCCAGAACTGCAAATTAAGGTAAAGATTACCAGGAGATCTAGTCGGAATTAGCATCGTAATATCTTTGTAACAGCATTGTAATATCTTTCATGTAGGATATATATCTGAACTGAAAAATCTGCATGGCCTCAGTCCTGTGACACCTTGCACCTGATCAGAAACTAGCCTTGCCCAACTTAGAGAGGACCCCAATAGCCCAGGAATCAGTCGCTCGATGTTCTTTCCTACCAACAGAAGCCATTATTTAATGAGCCAAGTATGGTCAAACGTGCCAAACGCCACTGGGAAGGACAGCGGCACAGCGAATCAAGCCGCTGCCTCACAGTTCCAGAGACTTGGGTTCAATCCTGACCTCAGGTGCTGTCTTTGTGGAGTTTGCACATTCTCCCTGTCGGTGAATGGGTTTCCCCCCCCAATGGTGTTCCTGTTTCCTCCTGCGTCCCACCGACGTGCAGGTTGGGAGGTTAATTGGTCACTGTAAATTGCATCTAGAGTGCAGGTGAGTGGTAGCACCTAGGGGAGCTGATAGGAATGCGGGGAAGAATAAAGAAATGGGATTAATGTAGGATCAGTGTAAATGGGTGGTTGATGGTTGGTGTGTTTCACTGCTGTATGAGTCTACAATTCTATGATGCTAAATAAAGGGAGAGTAGGTGTGGCTTCTGAGGAACAAACCTTGTTCACATAGAGTCACACAGCACAGAAACAGGCCCTTTGGCCCAACTCGTCCATGCCGACTGTGTTGCCCAGCAAGCTGGTCCCATCCGCCCACCTTTGGCCCATAGCCCTCTAAGCATCTCCTATCCATGGACTCATCTAGATGGCTTTTAAATGTTGCTGATGTGCCCGCCTCACCCACTATTTCTGACAGCTCATTCCAAATACGCACCACCCTTTGTGTGAAGAAGCTGCCCCTGATGGCCCTTTTAAATCTCTCACCTCTGATCTTAAACCCATGCTCTCTTGTTTTTAGCTCCCCCTCCCTGGGGAAAAGACTGTGTGCTTTCACCCCGTCAATGCCCCTCATGATCTTATACACCTCTATCAGGTCACCCCTCAATCTTCTACGTTCCAGGGAGTGAAGTCCTAGTCTACACAACCTCTCCTTGTAACTCAGGTCCCCAAGTCCAGGCAACATCCTGGGAAATCTTTTCTGCGCTCTTTCTAGTTTAATAACATCTTTCCTATAACAGGGTGACCAGAACTGTACACAGTGCTCCAAGTGTGACCTCACCAATGTCTTATATAACTGCAACATAACTTCCCAACTCTTATATTCAATGCCCTGACTGATGAAGGCCAGCGTGCTAAACGCCTTCTTCACCACCCTGTCTACCTGAGACACTGCTTTCAGTGAACTATGCACTTGCAGTCCTAGGTCCCTCTGTTCCATAACGGGGTAGGACTTACACAGTGAATGGTTATGGAACAGAGGGACCTAGGTCTGATCTCCCAAAATACAAAACCTCACATTTATCTGGATTGAAAGCCATTTGCCAGTCCTCAGCCCACATCCCCAGCTGATCAAGATGCTCAATCTTAAGTTTCTGGTAACCACTGAGGAAGTATTGAACCACTGAATCAAACGTAGGGCAGTATCCCTTCTGTTGCTTTGGCAGTCACTGCGATCATGCCTACGTTGGTCCATCAATGTTCTGAACCAGACTTGTTCCCTCCTCATTTATCAACACGCTTTCACTCCCAGCTGCTGCCATGTTTTGGGTGGAGCTGATGTCCACTGTCTGAGTTATCACCAAGCCCCAGCCTATTAAATAACATTCAATTTTGCATAATTACTCTTTAGTCTTTTTCTACCTCTGAGTGCAGGTGGTTCGAGCCAATGATCTACGCATTCCCTATTCAGTGACCCAAAACCTGACGTTATTTTACAGACACTGTCAAACCATAACCTAATCCCTGCTAAACACAGTTACTTGTCTCCTGCGTCTCTGGTCTTTATTATCACCGGATAGCTACTTGATAGCCATGCACCTTAAGTATTTGATCCTCTCCATTTATTGCATTCTTTCCAAATATGCAAAGAAGTCCAAACAGTTAAGATTTCTTTATTAGTCACATGTACATCGAAACACACAGTGAAATGCATCTTTTGCGTGGAGTGTTCTGGGGGAAGCCCACAAGTGTCACCACGATTCCGGCGCCAACATAGCATGCCCACAACTTCCTAACCCGTGCGTCTTTGGAATGTGGGAGGAAACCGGAGCACCCGGAGGAAACCCACGCAGACACAGGGAAAACGTACAAACTCCTTATAGACAGCGGCTGGAATTGAACCTGGGTCGCTGGCGCTGTAATAGTGTTACGCTAACTGCCCAAACAGAAAAAAGATGATTCCACTTGTAAAGTTGTCCAGCTCAGTTTGGAAGTGATACCTGTGTTCCCTGGCCCCACTCATACGGCTGGACTGAAGGTTTTTATAGGAATATCAGAGATAAGAGCAGGAGGAGGTTATCAGGCCTTTTGAGCCTACACCAGACAATGAGGTCATGGCTGATCTACTTCCTTGCCATTTCCCACCACTACCAACATATCCTTTGGTTCTCTCAATGTCCATAAATCATCAGTTGTCATTTTGAATAAGGTTCACCACCCTCTTGAATAAACAAATTACTCCTTACCTCAGTCCTAAACCACCTGCCCTTTATTTTGAAACTTAGCTCCTGGTCCTAGGCTCCTGAGCAGAGGGAAACATCTTCCCTGCATCCTGCCTGTCGAGCTCCTGCAGAATTCTGTGCGTTGCAATGAGATCTCATCTGAACTAGAGAGAATACAGTCCCAATCTATTTAATATCTCCTAATACAGCAAACCCCATGCCCTTGAAACTAATTTGTACTGCTCTGCGGTAAGTACATTCTTACTTGGGTAAAGATATCAAAACTGTATACAGTACTCCAAGTGTGGTCTTATCAATGCCTGCAATATAAGTTCCTTACACCTGTATTCAAATCCTTTCATGACAAAAGCCAGCAAATCACTTGCCTCAACCTTAATCTCTTGCTGTATCAGTAACTTGTGTACAAACACACCTCGATCCCTTTGAACACCAACACCACCCAATCTCTCACCATTTAACAAATGTGTTGTTCTTTGACGTGTGCAGACTTCACACTTTTCCACATTGTCTTGCACGTGCCATGTCCTTGCCCACTGATTCAGATGGCTACATCACCCTGCAGCCTCCTGGCATGTTCCACACTCAAACTCCCAGCTAGTCCGCAAGCTTGGATATATGTTATGTCCTGTTGGCCAAATCATGGACACACATTGTCAAGAGCTGGTCCCCAAGCACCGCTGTAGTTCTCCACTTGTCACAGCCTGCTGACCAGAGAACACATACAACAGAGGACAGTGCACTTTAAAATAATTATTCCATGTGGCAGAATGTAAGCCCATAGCAGATAAAATTAGAAAAGTCGATGTGCATTAAGCCTATATTTTGCTCTTGAATACCGGAAGTATTTTGTTGATTTAAGAACTTTATATTATTTTAATTAAAAACAATTGTTTAATGTTTTGCACAGAACAAAATGTATTCTTAGTTACTCGCTGAGAGTTAAAACAACATTTTTGCTCCTTCAGATTCTGGGAGAACCAGTACAGTACCGAGACATGACGGCAGAGATTTGCTTCACCAACCCACTGCCGGAGAATGTGTGTGATGGGTTCTTTCTGGTAGAGGGAGCTGGCCTCACTGAGGAACAGAGGCTTCCGTGCCCGTAAGTAGAACGTGTGGCTGTCAGCGTCTGTGTAAGGCTGACTTGGCTCAGGTTGGAGCGCCCTCACCCATAACCAATACTCAGGTGCAGCCCTCAAGCACGGTTGGAATTATAGTCTCTGATTTAAAACACTAAGTTAAACCCCAGCTGATCCCGAGGCCACATAAAAGTTTGAAGAAGTGCACCAGGTTCAAGTTCAGATTCAAGTTGATTTTCATCAGACGCACCCATACATAGGGTGTAAATGCCATGGAAATTATCTCCTTGCAGCAGCACGGTGCATGGCAAGACAAGAACCAACGTGTTAAAATAAACTTAAATTAAGATAAATTAAACATAACTTACACATGTTCAAAATAAAAAACGGGACTAGTGCAAGATCGGGAGAGAGAGAGAAAAAGTACAGTCCAAGGTAGTGTTAAGGTTCTTCAGGTGGGTTTAAGAACCTGATAGCAGTGGGGAAGAAGCTGTTGTTGAACCTTGAGGTGTGGGTCTTCAGGATCCTGTACCTCCTGCCTGATGGCAGCATTGAGAAGAGGGCACGGCCCAGATGGTGGGGTCCCTGATGGTGGATGTCGCCTTCCCTGAGACATCGCCTCTTGTAGATGTTCCTCGATGGTGGGGAGAGCTGTACCCATGATGGAGCTGGCTGGGTCCCACCACTCTCTGTAGCCTCTTGCATTCCTGTACACCAGAGTTCCCACACCAGGCCGTGATATAACCAGTCAGAATGCTTTCCACTGTACATCTGTAGAAGTTTGGCAGAGTTTTTGGTGACGTGCCGAATCTCCTTAAACTTCTAAGAAAGTAGAAACGCTGACGCGCCTTCTCCTTGGTTGCATCTATGTGCTAGGCCCAGGGTAGGTCCTCTGAGACGTTGGCATGCAAGTACTTGAAGCCGCTCACCCTTTCCACTGCACACCCTTCAATGAGGACTGGTGTGTGTTCACCTGACTTCTCCTTCCCAAAGTCTCTCAGGATTCTGGCCAGGGTTCAAACAGTTCATTAAACTAGACTAGCCTGGAAATTCACTCATGATCGGTAGCACTATGCATTGTTTGAATAGCATCAGTGCATTGTACTATGCCTCCGAACCTCAATCTTTTGACTTTAGTGGAACCGAACTTTTGAGTAAAAGTACAATGCGTGGCCAGTACTAGATAGCAGATTTAGTTTTACTGATCAGCAATAAATCTGTTCAATTTCTTATTCCAGTTCAGTTTTTTCCCATAAACATCTTTGCCTCTCTCTATCTCCTCTAAAAATTCCTTAGAACATTTTCGTTTGACTGGCTCAGTGTCAATTGCACAAGTGCTCGGCCCTTTGTGAGTTTTTGCTTGTTAGGTATGTACACAGAGGCAAAAAGCGGTGGATACTTTTCAGCTAGTTGTTGTTTCAAAGGTGAATGTAGCATAAGCAAGGTCCATTCAGTATTCCCACTGAATTCTCCAGAGAAAGTGGTCGGAGCACTACAGTCCTGTTCTGAAACACCTGTGATGTGTTGTGCAGAATATTAAAAGTGGTTGGCTGGTTGATTTTCAGTTTGCCTGATGTGAACTGGAATTGAAAAATAACCAACTCATTATCAGCATTGAATGAATAAAAGCATCGGCTAACTTTCCCTTTTCTGTTTCAGGGTTCAGTCCATTGGCCCAGGCCAAGAGGTGAAGATAAAGGCTAAATTCACCCCTCAGAAATCAGGCCAGAGGAAACTGCTTGTGGACTTCGACTGCAACAAGCTGAAAGATGTGAAGGGTTCCAAAACCGTTATTATTAAACCGTATCACTAATAGCAACCTGCTGAAGGAAGTGTTGTGTCTGAGATTGCACCTATAAGAAGAGCTGGGGAAATGAGCAGAGATTAAATCTTGCATTCCCTTGTCTTTTAAAAAATACTACTTTAATCATGAATGATCTTTGAATGATAAAATGAACCACTGTTGTGTAGCTTTGTTCCAGTTTTCTCCTCATCTCCAGAGGGACAAGACTGATGCTTTTAGTGTAGGGTTTGTGTGGCAATGGGGAAGCATGGGTTTCCAATAAAACTTCAGAATGCCTGTTAATTCTTTTCTCTCTGTGTATCCTGCCTGACAGCTCACCTTCTTGATAGGCTGGCAGCCTGTCAGATAGAAAAGCCTCAAAACTAGGACCACCAAAAAAAAAGACAGAAGTTGGTAGGGGAGCACAACTGCAGCAAGGGCGGGTGAGCTGGGGTCAAGTGGTGCAGGCCAGAGATTGGGCTGGGATCATACATTGTAACTGAGGGATAGAACATGTAATGGCAGGACATGGTTGGCAGCTGAGTGCTTCCAGCATCTTATTTCAGATTTCCAGCATATGCAGTTTGGTTTTGTCTACTGGTGATAGTCAGGAGAGTTATGTAGAATGTACCCAAGTAGAACACTTGATCCTTCTGGTTCACGTGGCGTGTTCTCAACTTCCCCAGTTATCCCTATCCACATAATCTTCTACCCTCTGCTTATCTCTGCTTTGTTGCCTTTAACTGAAACTAAACTATATTGTGAGCCATCTGCCTTTATCTTGGGAGGGAAGAATGTAGTTAGAGAGTGGGAATGGGAGGGGACTGCTTG